>NC_085976.1:4525241-4832456 GCF_910591565.1 Cydia splendana | reverse complement strand
AAGTGAAAAAAAAAACTCACATACATTTTGTTTCGTAACAAGCGATTTTTTTCGAAAATGTTCACTTTATCAAAAAATGTTTCTTGAACACTCTTATTCATTTTAAAAGACCTATCCAACGACATCCCACACCTTAGGGTTGAAACGAAAAAAAAAACACCACACATTTAGTTTCTTTCGAAGCGTTTAATTCCGAAACTTTTCACTTTATCAAAAAATGTTTATAGAAAACCCCCATTTATTTTCAAAGACCTATCCAACGACACCCCACGTTATAGGGTTGAAACGATGTAAAAATATTCACACACGTTTTGTGTCTCTTAAAGCTATTATTTCCAAAAATATTCACTTTATCAAAAAATGTTAGGTAGTAGTTAGATAGGTATTTTAAAATAAATAGGGGTCTTAGAAAAACATTTTTTGATTAAGTGAATGTTTTCGGAAATAATCGCTTTGAAAGAATCAAAATGTACGTGATTTTTTTTTACCGTTTTAACCTTACAGTGTGGGGTGTCGTTGGATAGGTCTTTAATAAAAAATAGGGGTCTGCAAACAATATTTTTTGATAAAGTAAACCGTTTTGGAGATAATAATTTAGAAAGAACAAAATACGGGTATTCCTTCTAACTTTTGAACCATTGATCCAAAAAATATGAAAAAAATCATAAAAATAGTGCTTAAAAACTCATTCAAACAAAATTAAAACAAACTTGATAGGTTAAGCCGTTTATGAGTTATCGGTAAAAGTCTTCCCTTCTTATTTTACTTAAAAGCCTGGCAACCCTTATTTGTGACCGGATTTTCGCAGGCAACCCTATGCCACTGTATTCGCAATAAAATTACCAACATTTTGATGTATAATTCAAGCGTCAGACAGATGAGTGCAATTATCGATAAAAACGCACCTGTTTAAACATGGCAACCACATAATAGTGACCGGAAAAAGATAGGCAACCTAGTTGATTTATGTTGTACAAGTTCTATACTTTCCATTGGAACTTATTTCGTTTGTCAGACAAATCGGTGAAATTTGAAGAAAAAATTTTTTTTTCAAAAATTTATTAAAAAAAAATATCCTTGACCGGATTTCTTTAGGCAACCCTATTTTTTTATGTTCAGGAACATATTTTCTTTCATATTTTCATAGTTTTATCCGTCAGACAGATTGGTGAAGGTCCGATGTATGGGGGATCTCCTACTATTAAAGGTCATAAAATTCAATTGTAAATGGACGGAAAAAAAATTAAAAGCATCTTGAAGTGAAAAGCACTTGAAACATTTACATTTACCGAATGCTTGCCGATATTCGAATGAGCTTTTATAGGTATTTACCAACATGAATACAAATAAGTAGTAACTTCAATTTTCTTAAATTTTGAAATGCTTGTTTTCATGTGAAAATTGGCGAAATTGCTGGGGTCAAACTTCAACACAGTACCTACACAACACAAGGCAGCTTGATAATAGAAAAAAATATATTTAGGTATAAGGCGTTATAAAAAAAATCTCTGCTGCCTTTTGTTTCTTAATTCTATAATGGGCCTTGAAAATTAAATAATTAAATTCTAAAAAGTTATAATTATAAAACTATTGTTTTATATTTTGTATTAGGTACTGTGTATTTTGACTTGCCGGTGCCGCAGTCGAGCCGGTGTAAGAATAGTGTGCTATAGGTACGTATGTAGGTAGGTACATATCAAGTAAATTCGTATAGGAATTTAACCTACTTATTATTGAATTGATTGAGCGCGTTAACTTCATTTCATGGTATTTGTGCAGCCGACTGATGTACTTCATCATTGCAGCCTATATACGTCCCACTGCTGGGCACAGGACTCCTCTCATACGCGAGAGGGCTTGGGCTATAGTCCCCACGCTAGCCCAATGCCGATTGGGGACTTCACATACACCTTTGAATTTCTTCGCAGATGTATGCAGGTTTCCTCACGATGTTTTCCTTCACCGAAAAGCTAGTGGTAAATATCAAATGATATTTCGTACATAAGTTCCGAAAAACTCATTGGTACGACTACGAGCCAGGATTTGAACCCGCGACCTGCGGATTGAAAGTCGGACGTCATATCCACTCGGCTACCACCGCTCATTGATGTACTTACTTCTCGTTAAATAGATTAGTGAAGGGAACAAAACTTGAAGGCGACTACTATTAAATTGATTATTAATGATTAACACGTGATTTATTTATGTCCCAGGCCGGATATCCTATCTTGGCCGTGGCTTTTCATTGCGGGTATTCAGATAATATGTGTTTGCCTTCCCTTATGATAATTGGTACAATAATAGTTAAATAAATTTTAAACGTTTTTTACCTATACCTTTCTGTAATATTTTTGTAAAGGTTTGTACATACTAATATATTATACCTTATTAGATGTGCACATCCATTTTATTTTATTTGTTGTATTTTTTGCGCAAAACAAACGCACGCGAGTATTTTTAGGGTTTCGTACATAGTGACGCAGCGTAACATGGAACGAGCCATGCTCGGCATAACACTTCGCGATCGAGTCCGAAACGAGCTCATCCGAAAACGCACAAAAGTCGTCGACATAGGTCACAGGGTCGCCCGGCTAAAATGGGCCTGGGCAGGGCATATGTGCCGACTTCACGACGAACGGTGGAGCAAGTGCGTTTTGGAGTGGAGACCCCGGCTAGGCAGAAGAAGTGTAGGCAGACCACCCGCCCGTTGGTCCGATGACATAAAGGAGACTGCGGGACCAGTCTGCGGGCTCAGCACGGTTCCATTTTTATCGACTATCACTATGCGCGTCCCTTTCGCACTTACATACTTGTTAGAACGTGACAGGCATGGTGACAAGGGATAAAAACGCGACCGTGCTAAGCCGCCTGGATGAGGGAGACTAACAACCGCTCAAAGTGGAGAGAGATTGAAGAGGCGTATGCCCAACGGTGGGCGAACACACGCTGAAGAAGAAGAAGAAGAGAAGACATATTGCGATGCGACCTTAGACGATCAGTCTTTATCCTATACTATTCATAAATTATACGCCTAAATTAACCTTCCTCAAGAATCACTCTACTGATAGGTGAAAACCACATGAAAATCCATTCAGTAGAGTTTTTGAGTTTATCGCGAAAATAACATGCACACAGACAGACGTGCTGGTGGACTTTGTTTTATAAGGTGCAGCGATAGAGTTCGTCTAAGTAAGGCTATAAATTATTAACTCTACTATAACTCTGCACAGGCTGTGAAGTGACAAAGTGTGGATTGCGACTATTAACGTCATATTTTCTTAGGAAGTAGATGTTTATGGTGACACTACCACACTATTTCACTGGAAACTCTGTGCAGAGTTAGTTTTGGTCCAACTCTACAGTGTTTGATTTGAATCACTGGGCAACAACATAAGTATAATCTTACAATTAAATAAGTTACCTAAAATTAAAACTACCTACAAAACTAAAACTAATACTTAAAAAAACAAAAAATATATATCTATAGAGGGCCCCTGGGGCATAGTGCCAAAGAAACTGGCAGCATTTCCTCGCTTCATCGCAACGAGGAAGCTGCCAGCTCTTTTGTCCCCAGTGACCTCAACCAGCCGTTTGGCCAAATCCGCAATTTTAACATTGAATCACTGGGCTCACTTGATGCCGGTTGCCCTCCATATACTATGTAATCCAGTGTTTACGCACCATTTATTGTTACAAGCATATTATTTAGCAAGTCGGTTGCATGTGGTAGTATTGAGTAGGTATGTATCTACACTAATGATTTTAGTAAATACACTACGGCAACTATTTGTTGCCGGTTATGTCATTGTTCAGCATTTGCATTTGGCGGCAATATACATACTCGTACATACTGGAATGGTATTTATTCAACATATTCAGATAAACATTAACGTCGTGGTTTATTGACCTGCAATGATTTTTTACAAAAGTGGATTCTAACCACTTTTGTAAACAAACATTACTCTCGTCCGAGCCGAAAGACTTGAGGGCTTATTCAGAAACATATTTTAATCCCGTTCCTTGTGTTTATTTTCATGGCATTTGCCTTTGTAAAAGTTTTGGCAAAAATTTAATTTTTGGTACAAGCTTTTATCGCCGACTGTACTTTTCTTTCCACAGGCAACTAATACTCATTGAGACAATTAATTATAAAAACCCCAAACACAATTAGTATTTTTATTAGAGTTCATATGGCCACCTCCTGTCTCCATCATCAGATCAGCTCGATGGTACCATAATATTGCATTGTCATCCGATTAATACATGCATGCAAAATTTCAGCTCAATCGGAAACCGGGAAGTGGATCAAATTTAACTTGCAAGATTTGATTACAGACAGACAGACAGACAACGGTCAGGTAAAACTAAATAAAAGCTTCTAAAAACATGTACCCATTCAGTATCAAAACTACAATTTTGCGTTAGCATAGCTTAACATAATACATAAGTAGGTACCTATGCGATGCCCCTTGCATGTTGCACGATGCATGCATGATGAGTTATGATACTTATAATATGATCATAAAACAATACTTTTTGGGCTGACTTAAGCAGTAGGTATATTTTATGAATGCAAAAAAAATATCTTGCGTGCACACCTATTATCACTGATGTTGCTTATATGCCTATTCTACTTGGTATAGAATCAAAGTATAGAATGTATCTATAGGTATTAGGTAAGTTAATCCCTTACAAGGAGAAGGGTGTGAGAAGCTACCTGATTCAATATAGGTACCGATCCTGTAAAAATAAATTCTTAAGCTTTTTCAATCACGTCTAAACAGTTTTCCGAACGAAATACTCTCCGCGCCACCAGTCGAATTTTTAAAATAATTTTCCTCTCACCTCATGGTGGTTTGATGGTCCTTAAGGAGTCGATCGACCTTCTTGACATTTCGTTCATATCGGTACTAATTCTACAGCTCCGCGCCACGAGGCGAATTTTACAATAATTTCCCTGACATGATAGTCCTCCTTAAGGTAGACTGACCGTGCTTGTTGATGCTTTGTTTGAACTGGAATTCAATGCCGTTTCTTTGTTGCAGCCGAGTCGAGAGGCGTTGGAAGCGAGCCGGGAGCCAGTGAGAATAGTCCGCGCGCCCGCCGAGATACATCGACGTCTGCCCGCATAGGATGGTAGAAACTGACCCGGGGCCCAAACCTCACGGTAAGGCTACACACTAGTCCAGTTGGGTTAGAAGCAGCCTTAGGCGGTGGCGAGCAGGGCGGAGCCTCGCTCTTGCAGGGGCATACCGCAACAACAAAAACAAAGGTCCTGCAAAGATCTGCCCGGAGCATGGCAATAATTAAGGCTACCGCTGAGTCGAGTCAAGGAACAGACTGATTAGGCACAACACATCTTGGATGGATACCTATTAGTATCATCAGGATTATGACGCACTCGTTCATTTCTGGATAACCATAGCGGAGGGACACTTGAAGTCTTTAGAAACGAGCCAACACAAATTTGGCGAACAACAGCTAGACATACGTTAGGATGTATAGCTTCCTTGGCGTGACCCTCACGATTGTGACGAAGTGATTGAGCGCCCTGCGAACCGTCGGGCACCGGCGGTAATCGGCTCGGGGCGGTGACGTGGCCGCTCCGTTACACTCATCAGTCATAACACTTACGTCGGATCAACCGAAGATGCAGTCGGATAAGCGTAAACGTTTCCTAATTCAATTGTGGCCGTCTGACGGACTATTTGATGTACAGACAACAGCAGGGTGTCATTCGATCGCTCCAGACCAGTATATCTGAGACTGCCCGTTGTTAATGTGCGCTCTTACAGATCTTGAGGCCAAGTTACACCAGATTGCCCATGAACTCGACTCAACTTGTGAGTCTTGTGTTGTATACCAAACGTCTTTACCAAACGCTCGGACTCGTCCGCCTCATGCGAACCAACATAAGTGTTAACTCGAAATTCATAATAACAGTATGCTTATTTGGAGAACACATTCAAGTGTACTGTTAAGTGCCTGAGGCGAATGCTGGTTCACTTAGGCTAATGGGAATAACTTTCCAGAAGTAGCGATGTGAATGTATGATTTTATACGGTTAGTAGGTATGTTATTCTGCCTAGATACGCTGCTAGGCTGCTACCGACTAGCTAGGATATATGTTTGTAGAGCGTATATTAATGGATCTCATTAAAAAACGCTATCAGTAAAGCAGAATGCGTGGCCTTTATCGCAGAAAAAGGCACTATAGGTTATTGGTCTCTCTCTATCTAGGTAGAGTCTTCATAATGGTTTATTCAATATACTACAATTGATTATCGATATACTATAGATAAATTTTACTACAGTGACTTTATTTTTTATATTTATTAAGTAGGTATGTAATAGCGTTCTATTACATACATAGTAATATCTGCTCGGAAAACATATAAAAACTCAAAAATGCGCGTTTTCCCAGAGATAAGACCACGCTAGGTCGATTTTTCGCCCCCAAAAAGTCCAAAACCCCCATATATCAAATTTCATCGAAATCGTTAAAGCCGTTTCCGAGATCCCCGAAATAAATATATATGCAAGAATTGCTCGTTTAAAGGTATAAAAAAATAAATTGCTATATATACCTAAGTAATTATAGAGGTAGAGCACAATAATAGTTTAATCCTAGCTAGGTATTTTTGTTGCAGATTGTGATGTAAAAAGGAACCACCAACTAAACGGACCAGGTTCCAAGACTGCAGAACTTGGTAAGTTATATTAGGGTATATATACTTATTCGTTTGCTTAAAAAAACTCCAAATATTTCCTTAAGAATAACATTTGAAATAAGGAAAAATGTTATTGACTTAGGTGCGTTCATGACGCAAATATCACGCACCTAACAGAAATACCTACATATTTAAATTAACGAATTTTATCTAAAACAATTAGTGCTGCGCAAACGGCACTTATCACTAGACTCTTAATAAAACCTACTTTAGTACCGGCAAGTGGTCCAAGGCTAGCTAGTATGGAAGGCACATTTTATATAGATACCTATCTACAAAGAAAAGTGGACTGACCCCCAAACTGAGTGTACCTACTTAGTTGATGTACCTACATATGTGTGAACTCGTGACCGCGTGCACCGGCACCGCTGCGCTGTATTTTGTTAAACTATTGGATGCGCACTATCGAACTATATACCTATTGATTACGCAAAAGTTACCTAAATCACATAATAAATATTTCCATATTACTTATGAATTTAATTAACTTTTTTTAAAAAACCGTTATTTCCCACTGCGGCACATAAGAGTATTAAACATTTGTAGTTTCGAAATTCGATCCCATTTTTCATAAATATTTGTCTTCACAAATATGCGCGTTGTCTAACGCAGACGAACGGCCCACTGGTAAGAACTTGGTGGTAAACTAGTGGGAATAACCCGAAAAGACGCTAACAGGATCGTTAATCTGCATCGGACTACGTTCAATCATAGTGGTGTTGTCTTGGAATAAAATAATGCTCATATCAAACTTATAATCTCAACAATTCCTTTTTTCAGCAGTCGTCCCATCGCTGAAGACACCAGTCAAAGGCGATCCGGAAAAAGGCCCAGTCTCTGAGAAAGCTGACTTCGAGAAAGCTATCGAATTAGCCGGTAATTTAATTAAACATTTACACTACTTTACAAATGGTGTACTTTACACGGGTGACTATATTCGGTGTTCCATATAAAACAATTGGGGAAAATGCGCAGCATTTAGAACAATTTTTTTCCAAAAAGGTACCTACCTACCAAGCTAAAAGAAACAATAGTAAATTACAGAGTTAAACTAAATTGAATCACTTTTAGATACCTACGCATGGTATATATAAAAGTAAAGTAGGATGTTCGCAAGTAATCATTTCAATTGGTCAGACCCTCCTATTGAAGCCCAGACACGCGGGCCTTTATCGGTTGATACAATGGCTGACCGGACAACATCGAATCGTAA
This sequence comes from Cydia splendana, assembly GCF_910591565.1. Lineage (NCBI taxonomy): Eukaryota > Metazoa > Arthropoda > Insecta > Lepidoptera > Tortricidae > Cydia > Cydia splendana. Next base: position 4,824,512 of record NC_085976.1, on the reverse strand, counting down.
AAGTCCCGTCCCATTACTATGTACTAGACATGACCTTTCTTGTTTTCATTTATATTTATTAGGTAGGTATATCTATGTGTTTACCGCTTAGGTCTGTAATAGAGCAGCCTATCGGGAGCCAATTCGACACTTCATACGTAATGGTGGTTGGCTATATACCGTATGTCCAGTTCATAAACTATCAAATCGACGATGCCTAAATAGTCCTATAACACAGTTAGAATATTAAAAAAAAACTCTAAAAACACGTAGGTTGTCTGGGAGTTTCGTAGTGTTTGAAAGTTTCCAAAAAGTTGAAAATGTTGTCAGTAATCTGGAAAACATCCTTTATTTTTTTATGAAATATCGTAAATTTGTAAGAAACTTTCCAACTTTGTTAAGTATTCGCAACTTACACATCTGTATCCATTCAAGCGACAATACCACCAGATGTTACCAAATTTTCGGTGGACAATAATAATTATTGTCCAGTAGTAAAGTAGTTGCAAAATAGGTAAGTCAATAAGGAATTATTCCTTATTGACTTACCTATTTTGTTTTAAAACTGACTGACTTTTGTTTTAAAATTGAAACGAAATATAAGTGCGTACTTTTGGCTGCCCCTTGTTGGCAATTGTAGGTATATTATTATTTTTCGGTACTACTTATCTTTATGAACCTTACTTTTGTTTACTGTCTTGATGTAGTGACCTAACAGGTTAGCAAGCTAATAAAATTCTTTGTTTATACCACCACCACAGTAGGAAGTGGGTCCTAATTAACAACTAGACAAAAACTGCTTGACAATCACAACTCACGATTAAGCAATGAAGCTACCTGATAATGCCCCATAAGCAGTTACGTAACAATGTTTACAAAATACGAAAACATGTTCCGTAACAATTGTAACAAAACACTTTCAGCGGAACCGGACGCTCACAAATAAAAATAAAGGTGTAATGTCAGTAGTAAAGATTATGAATGACTTCGCATGACATTCCAGAGTATTTCTCTCGTAAACAGTTCTGCGATTCACAAAACTTCCCACCACTTGGCAGTCCAGTGTATTTGTCATCCGATGATGCATAGGTACATGTACGAATTAGAGTTCAAATTAAGTCTAGTTAGGAGATCGCAATGGAATGGATAATCGCTCGGTATTTTGTGTACAAGCGGGTTCCGCGAAGAGTGGCGTGACTGTTGTTTACTTTGGCCGGTAGTGACGTGTGAATGAATGAAGAGATACAATTTCACGCGCTGTCTTGTAAGGTTTTGTGTCAGGTAATTTAATTACGTAGCAATATCGTAACTAACGCGTAATAACACTAATAACATTTATAAAATCACCTTAACCCTATAGTCCGTAGCGTAGCGGCAACGTACGGAGACCGAACTCTAAAAAAAAGGTTGCCATATTTTTTAAACAGTCTTCCAGAAAATATCAGGCTCGAGCCCAATAAAACTAAATTTAAAACAGCAATCAAGCAGCACCTATTAAAAACCGGGCAAGTGCGAGTCGGACTCGCGCACGAAGGGTTCCGTACCATAATGCAAAAAAAAAAAAAAACAAAAAAAGCAGCAAAAAAAAAAACGGTCACCCATCCAAATACTGAACACTCCCGACGCTTAACTTTGGTCAAAAATCACGTTTGTTGTATGGGAGCCCCATTTAAATCTTTATTTTATTCTGTTTTTAGTATTTGTTGTTATAGCGGCAACAGAAATACATCATCTGTGAAAATTTCAACTGTCTAGCTATCACGGTTCGTGAGATACAGCCTGGTGACAGACGGACGGACGGACGGACGGACGGACGGACGGACGGACGGACGGACGGACGGACGGACAGCGAAGTCTTAGTAATAGGGTCCCGTTTTACCCTTTGGGTACGGAATCCTAAAAATGCTTGGGTGACAATTGTATGCCTGTGCCTGCAAATGTCACCCAAATAAAGTAAGGTATATCTGATTAAATTAGTTAAGTGTATGATGTTAGTTTTTATAATATTTTACATTGATTACGTATGTAAGTAATTATATAAGAGACTCGCACCTGCAGACAAACTGTGTAAACAGTTTTGCAGGGAACTGAATTAGATCGTAAGGTTATTTCTTGTATTAATAATAGTAATAAGGGCAGCTTGTGGCGAGCTGTTGGGGAGTAACGACCCCACGGACCCGAGTGCTCCCGAGAGTCGGTCAGGGTCTCCGTCTCCGGCGTGTCTTCGTCGGTCGGAGTGGACCCCAAGGGGACCCGCAAGACTCTCAGCTCCGGCTTACCTTCATTGGCCGTCCAGAGAGGAGTCGCTAGAGCTATATGCTCCAGGGGTGGAAGTGAAAGATGCATAAGACGCGAGTTGGCACAGTGTCTGGTAACAGCCACTGGGTAGAAAGCGGCGCACACCTCTCGACACCCCTGAGCCGCTCACACCGGTGTTGCTCCTGGTCGTCTTCCCGACGGCAGTTTCAGGGGCCCATCTAGTCAGCGGCGAGTCACCGCCTGCCTCGATGACGGTGTTAACATTGTTATGGCAGGTGTCCGGACCTCTTTTACAATAGCCCAGTCTCATTGTCCACCCAAACATCAATCCATAGACCGGCATACTGTTCACTTTTTCTACAATAGTCCCAATGCCTGCTGAGACCGGTTCATGGGTGTCTATTGTTGCGCCTGTGAACGGGTTCCAGCAGGCGTTCTACATGACATTAAAGCTCTCCAAAGGGCCTCTACGTGTTGGATATATATCCCCACGCAAGCCTATCAAAAGACCGGGATTTATAGGCCCGTGTTATCTAAGGAGATACAAATAGTAATAAAATAAATAAATAACATACTTAAAACAAAAACGCAATTCTACTATAAAAATTACGGTTCGAAATCGAATGATTAGAAAGGAATATCAAATGGTTAAAGGGTTAAAGTTCTTTGTTAAGTCACCTGTTATCTAATTTTGTTTTAGTATTTACAATTACCTATTAGGATATTCCTTGGATAAAATGCTGTTTCCTATTCATTTAATCCTCCTCTGTCCAAAACAAACAAGAGCCAAGTTTCCTATGGAGATTGTAATTATAATATTATGTATAGGTAATTCTTTATTATAACTCCCCGCTGTATTGTAACAGGATATGGCCGCTTCCACTACCTGCTACTGGCGGTCTGCGGACTCGTCAGCACGTCCGAGGAGATGGACGTCATCTCCATGTCCTTCATTCTGCCGTCCGCGCAGTGCGACTTAGACCTCACCACGCAGACTAAGGTACGCTACCTCATGATCACCTTAGCTGTAGCGCTACCAAAATAAACTAGTATTTGAACCCCAAAGAGTGGTGCGAGTTGTCTTAAATGCTCCATCTTCTAGTTGAGGTGGTCTTTGACCCACCAATTCGCTGATCTGATGATCGATGATCGGCCCAAATCCCTGAATTCACTAACCCGAACAGACAGACAAGACATCCTCCAGACCAAGCATAGTCGCGCTACCCCATCTGTTACAAATATACGGTAGTTTTACTCCAGTTTCGATCAAGTGTCTTTGTGTGACGCCCAAGTGTCTTCGTCCCCCGCTCCCCTGTATTTTTGGCAGCATCGGTTTCATGAAATAATTGCTCTAAGGTAAGCCAGAGGATGTCTTGTCTGTGCCCGAACATTGCTGAATTGATAAAAGGTAACATGATCTGGTAACTGTTGCAGGGATGGCTGAACAGCATAATCTTCATCGGCATGATGGCCGGCGCATACGCGTGGGGCTCTGTGGCCGACTCGCTGGGCCGCAAGCGCGTGCTCATCGCCATCTCCGTGATCAACGCGCTTGCTATCGTGGCTTCCTCCTTCAGCCAGAACTACGAGCTCTTCATGTTGTTCCGCTTCATCAACGGAGCTGCGTGAGTTACTTGCTTGTACTTAGATTTTATCCAATAGCTTAATTAGTTTAGTAGCCTTAGCATTACTAGTCACCGCCTTTTTTAAAGTGAGTTACAAATAGTAGGTACAAATAGGGAGTTAGTAGCTTTTTGTATAACTGTGGTCGTTTTAGAGTGGAAACAGTTTTTTAAGTATTATTCGTAGACATTTTATTTATATCGTACAAAAAGGCAACAAATACTTAGCTGCGTGACTTCTAAATAATAATATTATGGTAAAATAAGGAATGATAATGAAAACTTTGTATTCAATTCAATTCAATATCTTTAATGTCAAAAAACACATGTCAAAATATACAATAGGTACACAATAAAATTAAAAATACATAATCCACACAAATTAAAAAGGAATATATACAAATGTCAGAGTACATAATATATACAATGTCAAAAATAGTGGTATATACAAATGTCAATAAAACTACCAAAAAAATAAAAAAATAAAAAATACAAATGTCAAAAAATATTACTAGACTCATTTTACATTAAATTTACAATAAAATTCTTTTACCGTGAAAAAAGCCCGGTCAATCAAAAAATCTTTCAACTTTTTAACAAATAGCTCATAAGAAGCCGCCTCTTTTATTTCACGGCTCAGGCTGTTATAAATTTTAATGCCAACTACCCCCAGCGAGTTGGATGATTTTACGAGCCTGACAAGGACAGATTTAATATATTACCACCTGTTTTGTACCCTTATTTATGCAAATAAATATTTTGAATTGAAGCTTATGGAGACTAATGAAAACTATAATCACTTTACAGACTCGGAGGCTCAGGTCCCGTCATCTGGTCGTACTTCGCAGAGTTCCAGCCGAAAAACAAGCGCGGAGCTATGTTGAGCTTCATGGCTGCTTTCTGGACGCTCGGCAACCTGTTCGTGGCCGGTCTTGCCTGGGTTATCATCCCCAGCGGTAAGTCTATTTATGATCCTTCAACTCTTATTTGATTGATTATGTATACCTTTGAACATAGCCATATTAGAGTCTATGGCATAGACTTTCCAGCACTGGTACCCAATAGCACCTTACACTAACACTTCATACGTAACTATTATACCTTGTTTTTGATGATGGAGGCTGAGGCTTTGAGTGGTCAACTAAATCTATTATCTAAGCGCATTTATTTTATTCCTTTTCCAGGAATTGGAGGAGAGACTAACGGCTTCGTGTACAACTCATGGCGTATCTTCTTACTTGTGATGTCTCTACCATCATTCGTCGTCGCCGCACTCCTGTTCCTCTTGCCCGAGTCCCCCAAGTTCCTCATCTCCACCGGCCGCCACGAAGACGCGCTGGAAGTCTTCCGAGGCATCTACGTCATGAACACCGGCAAGAGCAAGGACCAATACCCTGTCAAACAACTCTTGGTAGAAGAACCCATGCACACTAAGCCGGAGAAGCAGATTGACACGAAGGAGCCACAGGTGCCGAAGTCGAAACTAAGGAGGATGTTCAGCGACATTGTGGAGCATAGCAAGCAGTTATTCGTACCGCCCATACTCAAGTTCACGACGATATCCATTACCATCAACTTCACTTTCCATATCGGGTGAGTTAAGGCAAAGATCAATGTTAAAATCCATTTGATGTTTCCAATTTTGTGTTTCTTATCGTAGAAAATTAAACACGTACTAATTTATTACACATCGTTGCAGATACTACGGACTCATGATGTGGTTCCCTGAAATGTTCAACCGTTTCGATGAGTGGTCAAGAATGAACGACAACGCACCGGCTGACATTTGTCAGGTAACTTCCCACTTACTGGAATGAAACATGAAACTTTTAGTACCTAAGGTGCTTTTCTTGGGAAAATTGTGTCCATTTCAATGTCAAACAATTCTTGAACCGAATCTGTCTATAAGCTACTTAGACCGTCGTGATAGTGATCAGCCATGTGATCATGAGGACCGATAACCACCACAATGATACTTTTTTTTTTAAAGGGCTTTTGTCACGCAGTGATACTTGCTATTCATTTTGGCTTCGCTTGCTCTTCCATAACACTGCCCCAAAATGTGTAATATTTTGAGCAGTTACTTTTAGTACTTCCGAGTTGAGTTGGTCATAAAATTCATATATTCAATACTACAAAATACTTAGTCGTCACATCTACTCGTAAACGATCAATTCACACGCACACACTAGAACGCTCTAACTCTAAACTAAACGCATATCGTGTTATCTTTGTTCCAACATGAATAAAAATAATTTGTTGGTTTCAGGTGACCCGGTACGTGACGCAGTACGGCACGCACTCTGCCGACGCGACGTGCGACTCCAGCATCCGGTCGGACGTGTTCATGGAGTCGCTCATCACCGTGGCCGCCGCCATCCCCTCCAACATATTTGCCGTGCTGGGCATGGACCGGCTCGGACGCAAGTTCTTCCTGGGTAAGTCACTAGACCATCCAAGGTCTTGGATTTTTTTACGTCCTCTTATCTCACCAAAAGGGAATAATGCTAATTAATCTTCATAGCTCAGTGCGCTCCTTTTAAAGTTTGTGTTTTGCTGCTAATGATAATGGTTTCGGCGGAAACGTTGCAATAGCCTTTTCCACATGTTCCGGTTTGAAGCTAGACTGAGAGACTGTGACATCGGCACCTGCAACTCTTAGGGCTAGCGTGCACCAATTGCAACAACCACAACTACTGACTATCTAACGATTGAACGTTGAACGTTTTTACGGTGACGAACCCTTGAACGCGTCCACTCTTATTGTAAGGTTGACTACACTGTTATACCGTCATCGCTAGTGAATGTTCCTTAAAGGGTATCTTTGATTCCAGTGTTTGCGACATTCTCGGCCGGGCTGTGCTCTGCGGCCATGTACTTCGTGTACAACAAGACTAACAACCTGATCGTCAGCGCCATCTTCAGCTCCGTCATCTCGTGCGGTAACGCCTCGCTCGACTGCCTCATTACTGAGGTCTTCCCCACCAACTTACGGTGAGTTGGGGTCCCCTATGGAGGATTCAAATAATGGCTGAAGTCGGGTTGCGTCTTACTAAAGTTAAAGGGTTTCAACCTACTGTCGTCATCATCATTGGCCTGTAAGTCCTGCAACGTCCATGGAAGACAACCAAACGGTTGCAATCTAAATAGAATTAAAAACACTTCCTACTGTGATTGTACAAACCAATACGGGGCTGCCAAGCTCGCCCACATTTTGAACAAGAATATTGCCCATTATTTTAATAACATTTCATTTACAGAGCTACTGGCGTGGCGGTATCCATGGTGGCAGCCAGGCTCGGCGGCATCATGGGCAACGTAGTGATCGCGGCGCTGCTGGACCAGTACTGCCCCGCGCCCACCTTCATCGTGGCCGTGCTGCTGGCCAGCGGCGGCCTCATGTGCCTCTTCCTGCCCAACACCACAAGACAGGCGCTGCAGTAATCTACGGCTCATATGGAGATTGTCTTCGTCTCCTAGACTGTTAAGGACACTGCGAACTTGTTGTAATCGGGATCCTCGTCTTTTTACCCGGTTAGTTTAAATATTGCTCCGACGCCTGAAGACTTGGCGCAAAAATTAGTGTAAAAGTTTTGCGGAAACATTTACAGCGGGAGTTCTCTAAGTGTTCTTAACATTATAGCTAGGGACAAGATTATTTTAGTTCGACTTTACCGTAGGAGTCATGACGGCTAACACCCGCGCATAACTTGCTCAGATAAATAGAAAAGGGGACTCTGTTCTAAGAACTGTTCCGCGCGATTTAATTATTTCTATTGACCTATCTTTATGCTCGTTACCGCGTTGGACACGAGTTCCTATAAGTTGGATTGTCTGACATCGATAACGCGCATAAAAATTCGTTTTTTCAAAGCAAGTCAAGGAATCCGATGTAATGTTTTGTTACAAGTGGGAGCGTTGATGTTCGTATAGAATTTAGTGGCGATCGAAATCTGCCATGTGATAAAATTAAGTATTCATTCATTTAAACATTGTTGTAACTAGTTCGCTCATATTTGTACAATATTTTTATACACGTTTTTAATTTATGATATTAAATGAAAGGACGAGCAATATTTTCTACGATAGGTAGTAATAGTGTAAATATGGCTGTCGTTACGTTGAAGTTTTACTTGTGTAAAACTAGTAACGAACTGAAACTTGATACTTGTGAAAATATCCTCGCATCACTCGAAAGTTTTTTTTTTAATAAATGTAGTTTCTTGATCCTTCCGCAATGTTTCATGCTGTTCCTTTGTTCTTCAAAGCCACTCTTCCCTAATATTATATAAAGTATTATAGCTGTAAGACTTTCCATCTACATTTCTGTTGTACAGATAAGCAATGCAAATATTTTCATATTACGAATTTATGTAGCGATTGTTACCGTAGTCTGTAGTACGTAGTTTGTAGTAAAAATGAAAGACCATGCGATTTTAATAGAATAAAGTAAATTGGCTTCTGGTGGCCATGTCAGGCAAGAGTTACTCAACCCTGTCCTAAATAATATAAGCGCAATACCTATTTGACTTTGTCATTGACAATACTTTGTTCGATTAATTTAAGCAAATAAATATAATTTTACATGGAAACGAATAAATCATATTGAAGAAATGAAGAGTTGTTTTAATTTTCGGCGCGCCAATAATATGCGCTCACTGTAAGTACCTACTTACGTAAATGTCTTAAGTAGGTAGGTACCTATAGGGATGACGAGTATAGGGAAGTCGGTTCATGGACCACCTAGTTATGCGATCACTTCGGTTAACTTAGAAAGCTGAAATTTGGAATCGGTATGCCTCAATACAGAGCTTAAATCGAAACGTTGTTTTAACTGGATTTAGACTCAATTTATGGTAATTTGAAATACACAAAATTTACTAAGGCTGCGGCTATAGTCTAATAGTCTGCGTCGTGATTATGTAGGTACTATGTGTATGTATGTGGTGTGTGTGAATAATGTGAATCGTAGGGATTCCGTCCTCGACATGCGACGAGTAAACAGGAACAGAATTACTTAGGTACGCTTATAAAACGCTGGTTTGTTAAACCGTTTATTCTACTTTATAGCCAACTTTCTCAACTGCTTTAAAACGGCTAACACGGCCGACAAAATTAATTAATGTAACTCAACTCAATTAAATTCCTCTTTACCTCAAAATAGGTCACTTGGAGTGAATAAGAATAAGAAGGTTATCCCCTATAAAGGATTAAATGAAAGAATGCATTCGATTAGAATTTATTTATTTAAAACTACATAGAAGTTACACTAAGACTTCTTTCTTCTTAGTCCGATCTAGATTCCGACATAGATCACTCGAACAAACCAATAATGTGCTTTGAATATGTTTAAAATGTTACATCAACAAAATTGTACTTAACATTAACTCCACCTCATGTAGACGCGGGTCGCGCTGCGCCCGCCCGGCATTCCTGTTCGCACCTCAAATCGCTTTCGCAATTTCATTCTTTGTTAGACAATATAAAAAATATGATTACCTAAACTTTTATATATTACAAATACGATCTCGTAACTTTCTTATGATCCAACAATATCATTTATGCATTAAAATTTACAAATGTAAATTCTTAAGACTAAAATAGATACTGCCCTACTAAGCCAAATAACACTTTCTCAAAAGAAAATTCAATGCTTACTTACTCCCCTATTCATAAAACTTAGCAACCTCTTATAAACCTCAGTTAAATTTTGTCCCATTCTAACAAACAAAATGACGGATAGGGACAGCCGATTATCAACTGTTTGTTAGATTTCAATGAATGAATGATTGTTATTGAGATAGCGCTATTTGGCTTAGGAGGGCAGAATATATTGACGCCGTCGGCGCTCGGTATGTTTAATGTTCGGCTAGACCGAACCCAGAAGTCACTCGCACCACTCTAACGATATATTTACACTCGCGTTCTTTTTACATCGCCCGCGCGATGGCGGCCCAACTATAACGAGAGCCGAGCGGCCCGTCCCGCGTCGACCGGCCGATCACACTATACGGATATATCGAAAGACGACAAACATAATTGATTGCACATGTAAAACACGAATTACATTTATAAATAAACATTCTCAACACGAAATGAATAAAAAACTCGGCGCCGTCTAGCTGGCCCGCGCCAGGTCGTCGACGGAGAGGCGCATGGCGGGCTGCAGCGGGATCTCGGCCGACGCCTCCGACGTGTCCGAGCACGGCGTGAGCAGCCGCCGCGACCACAGCGTCTCCTCCGCCGAGCCCGACGACCCCGACCCCGCCGGCTCGTCCGTCAGGATCGGCAGCGACTTGCCCACCGTCTCCTCCTCCAGCAGCAGCGGCATCGACATGGGTTGTGGTGCCGGCTCGCTCACGTTCAGCATCGCCAGCGGGTCCGACACGCGAGGCGCGATGCGCGGGTCGGTCACCGTGATGGGCAGCTCCAGCGACGTCGGCACCGTATGCGGCGTCACGCCGATCACCGCCAGCCCGTCCTCCAGCGAGCTCGGCACGGCCGGCTCCGCGTCCGCGTGCGACGGCACCTCCACCGGCGTCATGATCGGCTGGTGCAGCGTCGTGCTCGTCTCCGACACACGGCAGTGCACGGACACGTTCGCGTTCAGGTCGCGGAAGGGCGCGTCCTCGCGCGGCGGGTCGTGGAACACGTCGCTGTTGGCCAGCGCCGCCTCGAGGATATCGCGCCGCTCGGGCGCCTGCGCCGGCTCCGTCATCGGCACCAGCTGGTTGTTCTCAAGCACGAGCGGCCGGTTGTCTATGGGCGTGAGCGAGCCGTTGTCCTCGACGCACAGGTAGAAGGAGCCGGGCGGGCCGCCGAAGTGCTCACCGGGCACGGCCAGCAGCTGGCCGTCTGCGAGCGGCGCGGGCGGCGCGACGACCGGCGCGGCGGGGGAGGGGGAGGGGGAGGGGGAGGGGGGGCGCGCGATGGCGGTGGAGGGCAGCAGCTCCTCGAAGTTGTCGAGCTCGGAGTAGGCGGCGGGCGCCGGCGCGGCGTGCGACAGCGGCGTGAGCGCGGGCACGGGCGCGGGTGCGGGAGCGGGAGCGGGCGCTATCGCTATCTCCTGCTTGAGCTTCTTCGCGGGCGTCGGCGACATCGTGGCCGGCCGTCTCATCTTCTTGTGGACCGCGGGCGCGATCGCCTCGTTGGACGGGATCGTGATCTGTTTCTGCACGACGATCTTGTTCTCGGGGACGGGGGCCTTCTGCACGATCTGGCCGGTCCGCTGCAGGTGCTCGAACTGTGCCGTCGTGAGTTGCATCACCGCGCCCGATTTCTGCTGCAAAAAGATGAGCGGTTCCGAAGAGGTCTTCTGGATGGTCTGCGCGAGTTTCTTCGGTTCGGCGGCGATGATCCGCTGCTTGGGCCGTATCTCGGGCATAGGCGCTATGTTCTGCGCGGTGGTCGCGACGCGTCCGCCGACGATCAGTTGCCCTTTGGACGTGATGATGGCGCTCTTTTGTGTTTTTGGGACTATTTTCGGGGGCGGCGTCTTCGTGGCCGCCACCGACGTGACGATCGTTTTCTGGGGGGAGTTGGTCGTTATCCGGTGCGTAACGGTCTTGAGTTGCGACACTTTGGGCTGCTGCTTGTTGGGGAAGAGTATTTTCTCGTGCTCGGGGGTGAGCACTATACGGGACTGCGTGCCCTGCGCGTTGGTGATGATCATGACGGTGCTGCCGGGGCCGGCGTCGGCGGGCTGCGGCACGAGCTTGGCGGACACGGGCTTGTTGTCGGTGGCGGGCTCGGACTTGGAGACGAGCACGTGCGCCTTGCCGGTGCCGGGGTCGATGACGATCTTCTGCGTGCGGTTGGGCCGCGGCGAGCCGCCGGTGGGCAGGATGATGAACTTGCCCGGCTTGGCCGCGCTCGGGGCCGCCGGCTCCAACTTGGTGGGAGACTGTTTTATTTCCTTGACGGTAGGGTCGGCTTTAGTCATAATAATTTTCTGTTTTCCGGTCGCTTTATCTATGACTAACATCGGTTTCGACGCCCTGAGCTTGGACGACTTGGACAAAATGTTAGGTGTGGTCGCTTTACTGACCTCGGGCATGGGATTCATTAGCAAGGTTTTGAGTTCGGGTTTGCTCGGGCTGATCATGCTGACTTTTTCGCTTTCGATCTGTTTCGTTTTGACGAGTTTAGGGGGATTCGTGGGGTTGGTGATGATTTTGCCGTCAGACATAACGATAGGCATTTTCTCAATATTCTCTGGGGTAAGAATGTCGTCGGAGAGCACTATGGGCATGGAATTGATATCATAGAAGGTGTCATCCGCCGCCGGTGGTTCGCTGACCGGCTTCGATTCATTGACTGGAGCCATCAAGGAGAGCTGCTGCTTTAGCTTTTGTAATTTAGAGGCAGGTTTGGTAATTTTCCGTATCTTCTGTTGGATGATGATGGTGTTGGCATCGTTAGGCGCGTCAGGCGTGGCCTGGATGGTGTAGGTCTGCATGGCCGAGCCCTCCGGCGGCGTCTTGCCGGTGCGAGAGAGAATTATGTTGTCTGGTGAACTCAACTCGTTTATACTATTGATAATGTTTTTGCTAGGCGTATTTCGACGAATAATAATCTTCTGCTTGGGCGATTGAGGTTTGTTCTTAATGGAACCTTTGTTGACATCGAAGTTAAGTATTTTCTCTTTTCCGGTTACCACTAATTGTTTTGGTGGCATTTTACTGATTATTTTCGGTACACAAGGTTCTTCTAAAATCTTAAGCAATTTGGAAGATGATGTTTCAAATTTAGGCGTGTTGCTGATTAGATCATTGCTGGTGTCTGAAACCGATGGCGTAAGTTTTGGTTCAACGGTATTGTTTGTTTCTATTACAGTGGTCTGCACAGTATTTAAAGTATCTATAGAATGTACATTGTCTACTCCAGGTATTTTGGATTCAGAAACTTTAAGTTTATGATCGATACATTCTGACATTTCAACTAGAGATTGTGCGGCATTTAAATTTTGACTCTTCTCTTCTTCAGTTTCATATCTTGAATTCAGACTGTCGCTACTTAATGGTAGTACAGATTCGTTTATGTGTTCCACAGAGTTGTCAACTACAGACTTGTCCTCAGATCTCGCTTCCCCCATTGTATCATCATTATCTTTAGTGTCATTTATACTTTCAACTACCTCTTCCTGAAAAGATTCACCACTGGCAAAATGTGTTGACAAATTCATGTTTTGTTGATGTTGACTAGATGCATTGTTTTGTATAGCTGTTGATGGAAGATTAATCAGCGCCTCCGCTATTTGCAGGTCAGATTCAGATGGTATGGAGTCAACTACTGTTTCTGAAACTAATTCAGTAGTTTCTTCAGATATTTGTGGAACTTCTATTATTTTATCATTGCATGTGGATTCAGTAATAGTTTCATTTAAGTCAACATGTTGGGTGAGCATGTTGTGGGATTCTGTATTAGTTTCATTTAAGTCAACATGTTGAGTGAGCATGTTGTGGATATCATTGTCGTGCTCATTTGTCCGTTTTAGGGAAACTTCACATGTGATGGTTTCTTCTGTAATTTGCTCTATTTCTTGAACAATTTGTTTATTTTCTACTAATACATTGTCTTTATCGGTTTCGTCAATACCATTGACATTGTTACTCACTCCGTTATCTTTATTGTCATCTTCGAACAAATCTTCAGGGGGATCGTCGCTTATAACTTTAGTAACCCTGTCAGCCTCTCTAGAAACGCTTAATAGGGCATCTACAGCGGATGCTGTAGATTCATTCATGAAAGGTTCAACCAATTGTTCACAAGGCGTTTGTGCAACTTCTGGTGTTTCGCATAGATCATTTCTTTCTGTATGGTTACTATCGTCTATTTGTTTCTCACTGTCGTTACCTAATTTACCGTCAAGTTTTTCGGTGTCAATATTATTGAATGCTTTTGTAATGGGTTCATGTATTTCTTTATCAGGTTTATCTTTATTACTTGTTTTAATTTCTTTTTCAAAAAGTTCATGTATGTTACTAGTAGATTCTTTCATTTCGCTTCTTTTGTCAAGTATATTTTTATAAATTGGTTTTATTTCATTTGCAAGTGAATTCTGTATATTACTATCGTTTGTTTCCTTATTAATTGGTTTTATTTCTTGTGTAGGGTATAAGACATCCTGATTGTGCTGATGTGACTTAGATTCTACCTCTTTTTCATCAGGAGGCGCCAAGTTGTGGCTTACTATATCTGACTTACTATTAGCACCATTCGCAGCGAGTTTACCCTCCGCGGCTAATTCCATGTTTATTTTTTCTTTTTCTCTTAACTGTGCCGCTTCGGCTTTCATTTTCTTGAGTTGTATTTTGGGCGCGAGGCGAGCAACTTTAACTGGTTCTATCGGAGGAGACTCTCTAGCTTCAGGAGACGACGCCACTTCTGAACCGTTCAATTCAGTTTCCACGTCCATTCTTTCGGCGTTCAGCTGTTCGGCGACGTACTTCCCTATTGCATCCTGGCTCCTAGAGTGCCGACTTCGAAAAAATGTTTTAGTCTTAAAAATTGCTTTCGTCGGTGGTGGTTCTGGAGCGACTTTCTCAGTCGGTTTACTAGATTCTGGTATCGGTTGCGCCTTTTTGTCAGGGGACTTTACGATAGAAGGCTCAGGAAAATTTTGCTCGACGGTCAAAGGTTCAGGCACCGCAGGCAATTCTGGAACAGTGGTTCTAGTCAGCAGGTCCGCAACTTCTCTCGCCACGTCATCCTCGTCGATGCTGATGCTTTTTCTTTCTTTCCTCTTCGCGGGATTCTTGACCCGCGGTATTTTCCGGCCGGCGTCCGCCTCTAAGGACCAGTCTTCATCTTCGCAGAATTCGTATTTGGAATCGCTCGAGGATTCCGGTTTCTCGGCGGCAGGTGCGTCGTCGGGCTTGCTGGCGGCGGCCGGCAGCGGCGCCGTGGGCAGCTCGGCGGGCGTGGGCTCGGCGGGCGAGGCGGCGGCCGCCGAGGGCGACGACGCCAGGTCCGGGCATTTATCGTCGTCTTCGTCCATGTCGTCCCAATCCGCTAAAAGGCTACTCTTAATTTCCTCATCAGTCTTAGGTTTCTTCACTTCTACGGGTTCCGGGAGCTCGTCAGTGGAGCGTTTTTGTGCTTGAGATTTCTTGACAGGTTTATCTTTTTCCTTTTCCTTTTCCTTTTCTTTTTCTGGCTTATCTTTGCGCGGTTTCCGCGCTTTCGGCGTTTTGTTCGGGGTGGCCTTGGGGGATGGTTTGGCGGCAGGTTTCTTGCGTACGGGCGAAGGTGTGTATGGTGTGTATGTGGCACTGTGTGTTTTGTTATGTAAGATCAAGACGTTGAGGCGCGTGGTGGTGAACGCGCACAGAGTGCAGGGGTACACGCCCGCGGCGGTGCTGGCCGGTGTAGTAAATGTAGAAGCGGGCTTATCTGCTTTGGGAGTTTTCTCTTCGGCAGTTTCGGATTCCGACCCCGCGCGGCTCGTCGACGGCGTAGAGGAGGCATCGGTAGCTTGGCTGGGAGTCTTTGACCCCTGAACTATGATATGTACCTTGTAATCACTCTTGTCTCGATTTACCTGCAATAGATACAAACCGTTATATTTTATCGTCATTTTAGCATAAATAGTGTGCCTGTGGTAATAATTTTACCATAAAGAAATTGCTACTCGATAACACATTGTACAGTGTAAAAGAATACTTAAAATAATGAGTATTGATTCTACCGCAAACATGTAATTTAAACTATTTAAGTCATTCTATCTGTAAATTGAAAATTAATAATGTTTAAGGTATGTACTGTTCAATTATATTACTTATGTTATCTGCTAATTCTATTAATACTTTAACTCATCATGTGTATTGTATATTTTGACGATCTTAATATGTATTCATCTTTAGTGTACCTAGTCGACTTCCCAGAAGGCGGATCGATGATATATCGATGATGGCGAAACGTGCGGCAGAACCGACGATCTAGTGTCGAGATTTTAGACTTTAGATTCTAAACCTAGAACTACATTTTAAGAATTAGATTTAGGGGAAGACCTATGTCCTCAATAGACGTCGTTTAACTTATGGTGCTAATTTTTAACAAGAAAGGAAGAAAGGTTTTGTAACATTGTCAGCTGAAATGAAAATAACTAGTATTATTAAAATGTAGTGTACTCACCCTTCTTATCGGAGTAGCTGCAGTCGAAGTGCTCTTAGGGGTGTTTGGTTGCCTTCCTCTCCCTCTACCTAAAGTCCAGAAATAAGAAATTTTAATTATACATACTTTTAACCTTCTGAATCCAGAAGCAGTTGTTTTTCTCAAAAAATCTGAATATCAGAATAAGTTCAGAATAGAATGTGGAACATGTAGAAAAAATTGTATGCAGGGTCTCAGGAAAATAAATTAGTTCTTTTATTTTTGACATAAAAGGTATAGCGTGGAGTAAAAACTGAATAAAAGGTCAAACTGCAATGTATTAAAGGTTAACCTTATAAATTGGTATGGAGAAAAAAATTTGTAACATTGTAAGGATGAAACTAAATTACAACCCCACATCCCCTTCCCCAAATTTTTCAAATTTAATAAAAATGGGGTGTATTTTTACGTGATACAAGATAATTTTTTAACCGCCTTCAAAAAAAGAAGGAGGTTCTCAGTTTGACCCGTATGTTTGTATGTTTGGCCGCGATTATCTCACGTTTGGTTCAACCGATTTTGATGCGGGAGTCAGAAACGTGGTTGTTTACCTTATAAGAGCAACCTTGAAATAGCAAAAAAAAGGTGTTTAATACTAAAGTTCAATTCGACACACATGGAGACCAATATCTTTGTGGTTTATTAGTTGCTGCTATAGTACAAGTTGATCATAGAAATGGGTACAATCACGTTCTTATTTAACTGTATACAGTCAGCACCAAATATATTATAGCTGCGAAAGTGGTCAAATAGTTCGTACACCATTGTTGTTGATTGTTTGGGCTTACGAATAAATACTCACTTAGAGAGAAATTTAAGGAAATTGACATAATGACAGTGCACTGTCAATACATTTATGAGAATATTCTGTATGTACATTAAAATATTGTAAATTTTAGGAAAAATTGTGAAATTCATAATATTAATACTAGAAATAAACATAAGCTCGCAGCGCCCTTCACTCGGCTCCATAAAATTAAAAAATCATTCATGGGTAACTGTGTAAGATTTTATAATAAACTTCCAAACCATATTACTGAATTATCTATTAATAAATTTAAGAATTATGTAAAGCGTAAACTTATTTCTAAAGCTTATTATACCACACAAGACTACATGAATGATAATACAACGTGGGATCAATTGTTATTCGAAATGATTATTTATTTATTAGGTATATTTGATTATTGATGAGGAAATGGATATTCCGATGTATGTACTTCTTTTATGTTTTTTTTGACATTTAGATTTAATTCTAGAAAATCTAGACTAGTATTTTTTATACAATTTTTTTTATGTTTGACGATTTGTGAAATTCTTAGTGTTAAATTTGATCTGTATAATAATCCAATGTTATTATGGAATAATATTAACATCAATAAATTGCTCTGATAATTAGATTAAGATAATATGTACCTAATAACTATTCGTAAGTGCTTGTTCCTAGGCCTACATGAATAAAGTATATTTTGACTTTGACTTTACTATTTTATTCTATTCTATATATTTAGTGACACACTGAATATCAATATTAAACTTGAAAGGTCCAGCCTGATGAAGTCTACGCTCCGACCTACTCGAGCCCATGTTCAAAACCCCGAAAGCTTTCAACTCGAGCTCTCTAACCGCTTTGCTTGCCTAGAGAACTTGGCTTCAGTGGACGAAATCAACGACGGGCTAGTGGAAACTGGCCACACAGTAGGGTCTAAGTTTTTTAGACCCCGCCGTAAAGATAGACATCAGAAATTGACCGAGCAAACCTTAAACCTCATGGCTGAACGACGCTCGCTACAGTTGCAGTCTCCCGATGACGCGGAGTCATATAGACAGCTCAATAGACGTATATCTAAGTCCTTGCGACATGATCTGCGTCTCATTAATACTAACCGTATTAAAGAGACTATTGAGCGAAACCAAGGCTCCAAAGTGTTCGCAAAGGACAAGTCTATTGGGCAAAGCCAGCTGACAAAGCTGAAACGGGAAGATGGCAGCATAGCGTCGAGCAAAGCGGAGGTTTTAGGTGAGATCGAGAGGTTCTATGGACAGTTATACACTTCGATCGCAAAGCCCGTTGACAGCTTGGTAGGAGATCCAAGAGCCAAGCTGTCCCGACATTATACCGAAGATATCCCGGACATCAGTCTGTACGAGATTAGGATGGCCTTGAAGCAGCTTAAGAACAACAAGGCGCCGGGCAAAGACGGAATCACTTCAGAGCTTCTGAGAGCGGGTGGAACACCGGTACTTAAAGTCCTCCAGAAGCTTTTTAATTCCGTCTTGTCCGAGGGCATGACGCCTGAAACATGGAATAGAGGCGAGGTGGTGCTGTTCTTCAAAAAAGGTGATAACAACCTATTGAAGAACTACAGACCCATCACGCTTCTGAGCCATGTCTATAAGCTGTTTTCAAGGGTCATCACGAACCGTCTCGAACACAGACTTGATGACTTCCAGCCTCCCGAACAAGCCGGTTTCCGAAAAGGCTATAGTACCATAGACCACATCCATACGCTGCGGCAAGTTATACAGAAGACCGAAGAGTATAACTTGCCATTATGCTTAGCGTTTGTGGACTATGAGAAAGCCTTCGATTCGGTGGAAACATGGGCGGTGCTTGAGTCTCTTCAGCGATGCCATATTGACTATCGGTACATCGAAGTGTTGAAGTGTTTGTATAGTAACGCCACCATGTCGGTCCGAGTACAGGAGCAGAGCACGAGGGCGATTACATTGCGAAGAGGCGTAAGGCAGGGAGACGTTATCTCTCCGAAACTGTTTACTGCCGTAATGGAAGACGCCTTCAAGCTCCTGGAATGGGAAGGACTTGGCATCAACATCAACGGCGAATACATCACTCACCTTCGATTTGCCGACGATATCGTAGTCATGGCAAAGTCGATGGAGGAACTCAGCATGATGCTCGATGACCTCAACCGAGTTCCACAACAGGTGGGCTTGAAAATGAACATGGACAAGACGAAACTTATGTCAAATGCCAATGTTGTGCCCATCCCAGTCTCTGTTGGGAACTCGGTACTCGAAGTTGTTGACTCGTACATCTACCTAGGACAAGTAGTCCAATTAGGTAGGTCCAACTTCGAGAAAGAGGTCAACCGCCGAATCCAACTCGGTTGGGCAGCGTTCGGGAAACTACGTAATGTCTTTTCGTCCGCCATACCTGTGCCTCAAGACGAAAGTCTTTAATCAATGTGTGTTACCAGTGATGACTTACGGCTCCGAAACGTGGTCTTTCACTATCGGCCTCATCTCAAAACTCAAAGTCGCTCAACGAGCTATGGAGAGGGCTATGCTCGGAGTTTCTCTACGTGATCGAATCAGAAATGAGGAGATCCGTAGACGAACTAAAGTCACCGACATAGCCCACCGGATTAGCAAGCTGAAGTGGCAATGGGCAGGCCACATTGCACGCAGAGAAGATGGCCGATGGGGTCGAAAAGTGCTCGAGTGGAGACCACGGACTAGCAAGCGCAGCGTAGGACGTCCACCCACAAGATGGACAGACGATCTTGTTAAGGTCGCCGGAAGACGCTGGATGCGGGTCGCTTCCAACCGGCACGTATGGAGGTCCAAGGGGGAGGCCTATGTTCAGCAGTGGACGTCTTATGGCTGAGATGATGATGATGATGATATATTTAGTCCGTACTAAAGTGTGACGAAATATTTGGGCACTTTGGCTGCTACAATTTTATTTTACCACACCAGTTCGGAAAGGCTTACTTTGCACTTCAAAAACTGATAGCAAAGTTGCATTTTATTCACATGTGAGGCAAAGTAATCAAATGCAAATTTTGAGTTGTTTTCTTATGTTTGCTGGTAGAATTGACTTTTAAATTATGATTTTGGACGATAAATATTTAATAACATTCATTTGTATTTGATTTGGTTTGATTATGTTTGATATTTAACATTTAATATTTGCTTCAGGTTGGTGTGGTGAAAAATTGTGTTTCACTCGGGGGAAATTTTGTTTAACCCTCGTGCTTTGAAACCCTCGTAACGCTCAAGATTCCATTTTTCGAACCAATTTTGGAATCTTTCTCTTGATCGGGTATCAATATTAGCACGAGCGGTTAAACAATAACTTTGCCCCCTTGTAAAACAAATAACTATTTTATTTGTTGACTGTACCATTAACGGCTGGTTAGCAATCGTCACAAAACTGACGGTCAATGTCAAACCCAGATCAAACACATACAAAAGTGTCAGGGAAGTGACTGTTAGACGTGACTTGAACACAACTTAAGTCGCTCTTTAAAGACTTTAAAGTACGAGTTAAAATGGAAAGATTGTTTCTCCTAAATAATGTCACCCTGTATATTAGAGACCGAGCTTTGCTCGGAGAACATATAAAAACTCAAAAATGCGCGTTTTCCCAGAGATAAGACCTAGCTAGATCTATTTTTCGTCCCCGAAAACCCCCATATAGCAAATTTCATTCAAAACGTGATACATATTAGAGATGGGCCGAATATTCGGTAATTATTCGGTATTCAGCATATTTTTCAATGTTCGTATTCGATTCGGTCGAATAGTTCAGTGTTCAGTTCAAACTGCCGAATATTTACCGAATAAACAAATTCTTTTTTGGGCATCCGCGCGTGGGGACTTCGCGTTCAGGCATGAGACGGTTCCGTTTCTTTTCGTAAAACTCCCGACCGGTCCAGAGATCAAAGGTCAAAAACACGTGAGGAGTGCAGTGCAGATGGCGGACCTGCGTATGAACTTGTTTTCAGCGTTTAAGACAGTTTCTCCCAACCGAATATTCGATTCGGTATGATCTGAACCGAATATTCGGCCGAATATTCGTATTCGGCAAAGTCCATATTCGGCCCATCTCTAATATATATACAAGAATTGCTCGTTTAAAGGTATAAGATGCAATTACCGGGGGTCGTAGCTTTCTTGGATGCGCTACCGAAAATGCCCGCATAGCTCTCCTTCTTGGCTTCTTGGAACTCTTCACTGGTCAAGATATCCGGGTCACCACCCGTCTCGGTTTCAGCTCGGATCACATCTTCGGGGAACTTTTCCATGTGGGCATGCTTGGATCTGTACATTACTGTCAAAAAACAAAAAAAAAATGTTTTACTATTTTTTCTAAACAATTTCACACGTTTAAAATGCAATAGTTCACGCAAAATACAATGGCTTTGCAAGTTTGCAGAAAATACCAAGGATCACTAATTCATCTCATCATTGTCATCTTCCTCGCGTTATCCCGGCATTTTGCCTCGGCTCATGGGAGCCTGGGGTCCGCTTGTAAACTAATCCTAAGAATCGACGTAGCCACTAGTTTTTACGAAAGCGACTGCCATCTGACCTTCTAACCCATAGGTTCCCCTAGGCCTTATTGGGATTAGTCCGGTTTCCTCATGATGTTTGCCTTCACCGAAAAGCGACTGGTAAATATCAAATAATATTTCGTACCAATGATCACTAACTATCACATTTAAAATCGTGAATTTAAAGATTTATGCTACATAATTCATGGCTCACACACAAAGTTTACACAAGTTTGGTTGAAGCACTTTCTGCTTTGGTTTCATCTGATGATTTTTTTTATAAGCTCTACTTCAAATTGCAAGTAATTGTAACATGCAAGAGTCAAAAGCGACAAAAGAGCTTGTAGAAAGTCCTCCGTTATAGACGGTCTTCTCCATATTGACCTTACTTTCTTTCAGTTTCCTGGTTGCACTATTAGCCATTTCTCTGAAGGTGCAAACTACCAATATAAACTGGTTTAGTAGAGTGCCTGGGTTACTACAGTTGAGCTAACTTCAGTTCAGGTCAACTTTATTCGCTTCACTAACCAAAGTCAAAAAAATCTTACCAGGTATGTTGTATTTAAATTGATTCGGTACTATGTTGGCTTCACTGTGACTTGAGAATAAATTAATTTGCATATGATAGACAAGACAAAGGACTATCATATGCAAATTAGTGTAAAAAGCTGTAAAAAGTTACATGTAATAGCTCCCAATGCCCTGAGTTATAAGCTGGCACACTATACTTCTGGCTGGACATGTGAAATTTCAGTTTCCACCAAAAAACAAAAAATTCTTATGTTCAACTATAAGTATAGACTTGTTCCACAGTGTGGCATTTTGTAGTGCCTTGTTCAATGCTATAAGTTGAAGTATGTATGTAAAATTCTCTGTTCCTAATGTCAAACAGAAGTACCTACTTAGGGTGACACATAGTGCAACCATATGAGGTACAGTGCATTACAGGCCAAAGAATCTGGAATTTCCTGGATTCAAAGGGCATTAGTAGTGAGTGAGGGCCATCACTATAGATCACTGCTTGGTCGACATAGCACTCAAAGGCCCACAACACCCCAATAATATTAAAAATGGATATAAATTATACGTACACAATCCTTTTTTAATGAAGTCATGTTTGCGGCTGCAGTTGTATTTGTAAATTGAATTGATATTTTTCACATATTCGCTGAAAGAAATACAGAAAAATACATTAGTATTAAATTTATTTCATAACATTTCTATTATTACTAAGATTGCAAAGTAATGTCCAATACAAAATCACAACAAATTATGCAATGAAACTGTATTTATTAAAGGACTGAATAATTTAATAGTCTTTCTGATTTGATATCAAAAGGACTGCAGGGAAGAAGTGGCTCCAGGTCGTTCAGAACCATGACAAGTGGCATAAAATGAAGGAGGCCTACACCTGAAGGAGAGAAGAGCTAAAGAGAGAGAGAGAGAGAGAGAATTGAATACAAAGTTTACAGTAAAATGTATAGCCCAAGTGCCTAATATATGAAACACAAAAAGTGATCCAAATGAAATATTGGCATCAACATCAGCCTGCCTATTCAAGAGTTAAGGCGGTTTTCTCCTCCCTCGCCCAATGAGAATTGGGAACTTCACACAAACATATGCTTTTAATTACAGACATACTATGTACGTTAGGAACCTCAGGCAGTCTTTCTACACTCAAGGGCCCCCAAGTAATAGTATTCAGGTGAGTTTAAGCAAGCTACTTTTAAGCAAATTTAGATTATTCTAAATGTTCCTGCCAAAAAACTACCTTGGAGTATTCAATTAAGAATTGAATATTTTTTCTCTTTGCTAACCCAATATTGCTTCGGTGAGAAAAAAGAGGTTACAACATTTTTCAGGTGTTTCGATTACATACAAAGATCACCTGATTGCAGTTTGCATGATTGGTTTTCTCATTTTGTTTTACTATAGAACTAATCAATTTATCTCCTCAAATTTATTGCTTTTATTCCTGATTGAGATCATTGTGATATGAATACAATACAAACACAAATATGTGTAAATAAATACTGCATATATTTCCACTGCATAATAAATAATAATATAACCATTAATAAAAGGTAATGTAGGTAAACTATAGAACAATGGATTGGACCTAGTTGATGCTCTACATCAACAGATTTGTCAACAGGTACTTGTAAAAAAAACTTTAGCTTTTGTAACTTACTCATCCCATAAATCTACAACTTAATTATGTAAATATATAATACACCATAGAGTAAATGTAGAACAAAGGCAGGAGTGTGCATTATACATGCTTATATTATAAGAATCGACTGATTTTTCAGGTTATACTTGTAAACCTACTAGGTGCTTTCCTGAAAGAACTTGACGACTGCTATGGGAGGCTTCTTGAACGATGGCAGCACATCTGGGGGGAGCTTGTCCGCCCCGATCACTGCTCCGGGCCACCAGCAAGACCCTAGCTTCACCCACACCACCTCTCCGTCCAAGTAATTTATTTCAGTCTGCTCACACATCTTCACTTATCTGTTCAGGCGAAATGCACGACCATATTTTGTTGCACTGTAGCCACTGTGATATGTCGACTAAAACGGTTACCACATCATCGTCTCATTGTTGAGCTGTAACAGCTCTTATAACACTGCCATCAACAAATAAGAAATCCCGAATACGAATTATGTATGTAATTGTCAAAACAGTAGCAAAATATTAGTTGTAAATACTATTCGCCGACTGCTACGAAATAATTTTATTCGGTATGTCAAGGTGGCAGCATTGAGTTGACAAGCAGCCTCGATTTAGTCAAGCAATGCTCTTCAATATCAATATTTTTACTACGATTCAATTTAGTGAACAAAATAAATAATGTTATGAAATATTTAATTATTTTTGTTTTATTAGTAAGATATTTAAGGGTAATTATGTCCTGTAATTAAAAAAAATTAATAAGTCACGACGGAAATTATTACAAAGTACAGCGTCAGCAGATGCCAACATTCAAGTCTAAAGTAAAGTTGCCACCAAAGAAAACCTGAATAAAGGATACCATTCACATAAATTTATAGTTTGCAACAATTAAAAGATAATTAAACTCTAATGAAAAGATAAAAGAACCGTATTTTTAAACGCATATTATATTATATATTATAGTATATTTAACGCTTTCTCTGCAATATATTATTTCGTTTAGATTGGTTGGACAAGAGCGCTTCCAAGCACCAATAGGCGCCTATCAGCAAAAGATAGCAATTTGAAGAACCATGATTGTTCTAGATTCGATACGATACGTAGTGATTATAAGCGGTATCCAGACGGGATTATCAAATCGACCGATTTGATCAGAAATGAAATTGGCGTCAATCTCCAATTTAATCACTAATTTTAGATTTATGGTGATATTAGAGCCCTCTAAATTGAAAAAATGCCCCAGAACGAAAATACTGTCGTCACAAATTGGTAGGTATTCTTGCGTCCGCACCTTATTTTATCGGTAATATCGGTCATTATCGGCGGTTGAATTCGGCGAGCCAAATTGGCGTTTGCGTCCGCACGTCCTGATTCGATCGGGCAATTTAATCAGATTGGCGAAAAATTTACTAATCTGGATACGCCCATATATTCTCTTTGAGAGTAAGCCCCCATTCGCACGACAGCTTTTTCAACGCGCGTTAAAAAAGGGCTTGAATCTGTCCGCACTCTAAATTTGATTTAACGCCCAAGGCTTAAAGTCGAAAATTCAACAACGCTTGATAAAAAGCGCCACCGCTGTCGATGTCGTGTGAATACATACAAGTGCCGTGTTGTATAATAAACTACAACTAATAACTAATATTACAAGCGGAACTCATTTTCTAATAAGTGAAGTTAGAAAAGGAGTTCCGCTTGTAATAATTATTAGTTGTAGTTTATTATGCAACACGGCCAAGGTTATCCATTTGTGTCATTCAAACGCTTTTTTAACGCGCGTTGAAAAAGCTCCCGTGCAATGGGGGCTAACTCTCATACGTTGTAAATATATTAATCAAATATCACGCAAGATGGCGCTGTACCGGGAGCGGCGATTTCTACATCGCGCTAATGAAATTTTTATTGGATTCGTAGTCGTAGGGTAGGTGCGTTAGTTTTAGTTTAGGTAGGAAAGAGGGAGAAATGAAACGAAATCATAAAAACGACTTATCTTTAATTCAATTTCATTATTGAAAATAATGTACACTATTCAAATAATTTAATATAACATTAACACCCTACTTGAGTTCGTAAGCAATATTTTTTTAGCTTTGGTAATTTTCATGATATGTTTTAAGTAATTTTGTATCGGTATTTCAATTTATAAGCGGTTATATTTTTCATTTCAGAGTAACAAAAAGTATAAATAACAGTAAAATAACAAAATCTATAGTACCCACCCATATATCACTCTAGATTACTCTCTGTAAGTATTTGTTTAATTGTAGCATACGTAGTATCTTCTTAGTAGTTTGTGATTGTACCCATAGGAGGGAGATAGGAGATACCATAAAGAGTTTAAAAGTTAAGTTTAAGACTAAGTATTAGGCAACAAAAGAAAGAAGTCATTCGGTCAGTGTTATAGTACATAACTTTATCGGGGTTTTCACTGCCATATTTATTTATTATGTCGCTTCAACATCCGCTTAAACCACAGAACTAGTTATGTGGACTCCTTGAATCGATTTCCTCATACCAGTAGTGTGTGAGTGTCGTGGGAGGTCGAGGTCGAGGAGTAAGGACATAAATTGAAAGCGCCACACGAAATGGGACTTACACCAGGGGTGCGAAACTCCTGTAGGGCTACCGCCAATACCGAAAATCGTCAATTGCGGGCATTTTTCTCTGTCACTCTTATTACGCCTTCATTGGAGTAAAAGAGTAAGATCCCCGCAATTTGCGAATTTCGGTTTTCGCGGTAGCCCCTCTGACTTCGGTCAAACTCGGCTCCGCTCGGCTCAGCATTGCTCCGAGCAATTATTAGGGTTGGCACCACTTCACTTCCTTTTGCGTGCACGACCACAGATAAGATAATCACTTGATTTTTGACAACCCTAAATAGCCGAAAGGGATAGTGTCATATATTAGAAAGGGCCAGCATGATTCGACCCTGAACCGCTGTCAAACTTCGTTTTTGTAGGAAGTTTCCTTTCTGTACGGTAGTACTATTAATTATTCTGTGCTTACACGCCATATACTAATGATGGGAAAAGCAACTCTGTATGGACCTTGGTACTACAGCAGACATCATTGGCAGACATAGTAATAAGTATACTGACTGACTGATAGTAATGTTGTAGCAGTTTTACCTGCTTGAAGTTATACACATTTATATACACTAACTTAATAATTAAATGTACTTAGAAATAGTCACCTTGTATAAAAATATTATACAGATCATGAGATCTGATGAGTGTTTTGTAATGCGTCGGCTTGGTCGGCTTACATTGGCAGCACTGATAGTGATATGTGTCATATTTGTTACTTTAGGTGCCTTTAGAATCGTAATAACTTCTAATTGTTTAGTGAGGACTTAAAGCTTTTAAGTAGGTACTTTAAGGGCATCTTGCTAAGTGGGACAGGGAAACAACTTATAGGTAGGTACTTTTCTCTGTTCCTCTCAGCAGTAAAAGTGTCCTCAAAAATATAGGTAGTCGCATCCAACACGGGATGAAAATAAGCACCTTGTGAACTAGGTGTCATTCTTCAGTCTTCAAAGTTCAGTGACAGATAGACCAGTGCTTAATTTCGGATATACTTGTAATTATTCGGGTGAGTGGATTCGGGGGCCAAACTTATATTGATAGCCAATGCCGACAACGCTCTAACAACTAAATTAATTTCGCAGGCGTTCAGCCGGCATATTGGCGCACGATCTTGGCCCATTCCGCGGGGAAGTTGCGCTGCACGTAGGACAGGGTGCGCTGGATCTGCTTGGTCTCCTGCGGCGAGCACTGCGGACAGGCGCCGCGCAGCACCAGCGGGGCCAGGGCTGGAAAACAACAAGTAAGGTGTTAGGAACGAGAATACATTAAAATTTTCATTTCTAAAGGACCCAATCATAATAATCCCGGTACGATGTGTCGATACTGGTACAAGTCTGTTGGTTTGTATTCTTTTTAATGTTTTAGGGTGGGAAGTTTATAAAGCGTGACGCGTTGCATGCAGGTCAGGCAGTGGCAGATTTGCAGTCTTTGCCGCCCTAGGCCCCAAGCCCTGTAGCCACCCCTTTCTCAGCACCCATCATATTGACAAAATTTTGAGTTATTTCTTGTTATCGTCATCTGCGAATTTTTTGTAAAAATTTGCCTCCCCTAATATCTTGCCGCCCTAGGCCCGGGCCTACTTGGCCTTAGGGCAAATCCGCCACTGAGCTAGGTCAAGCCAGAATTCAAGTGCAGATGAAGAAAATCTGTCAGATAGAACGGACACATTACTTTCACATTCCACCCACAATTAACTATTGGGTGGACTAGCTCAGCCGAACAGGGCGCCTCGCCTAGCGCGCACTTGAGCTGCCGCATCGATTATCATTGAGTACGCCCAGTGGCAGATTTGCCCTAAGGCCCGTAGGCCCGGGCCTTGGGCGGGGAAATATTAGGGGCGGAAAATTGTAGCAAAGAATTTGCTGATGATAACAAGAAATAATAAAAAAGGTAGTCAATATGATAAGTGCTGAGAAAGGGGCGGCTACAGGCCCGCCTAGAGCGGCAAAGACTGCAAATCCGCCACTACGCCGAACGCTTGTCACCTCCTTTGCCAGTGACCGGTTCACCTGACTAAAGTAACTTACTTTTGAGCCTCTTCCCGATGGGGTCGCAGGGCGCCTCGCCGAGCGCGCACTTGAGCTGCCGTTGGATGAAGCGCTTGTCATTGAGGGCGTCTTCAAGCGCGGTGTCGGAGACTGGAGGCCGAGATTGCGCGCACACGTACGCCAGCACGCACGCGACAACCAAGACTGATAGTTTCATCTGAAACACAATATCAATGAATGTCTGTTTCTTATTAGTAAAATTATTATTAAAAAAAAAAAACATTTTAATAATTTACCTGGGCTAAAGATCGGTTTTCCTAGGATAGCGGTGCCGTCATATAGCGGCCGTCTCCATACAAAATAATACGTCTAAATATGGATGTAGTAGTATTTTGTATGGAGACGGCCGCTATGATGGCACCGCTATCCTAGGAAACCAGAGCATAAGTTGGGCTCAAACGGGGTAGGTAGGGTTCCCTACGATAGATACTTTTGCCAACCCTGATTTCCATTAATTGCAACATGCAACATTGATAACGGGGTTTGTTTAATACGAATCTACAATAACCTTGTTCTACTACAAACCTTGCGTCATTTAGAAAACTGTAGGTAAGTGACCGCTAGCTACAATAATGCCTATAACAATGTAAAGCGCAATCAACTGTCCTCAGTCTTTAGTCCAAACTGCTTAAATCAAGGACATTTTCGCTCAGACGCCAAAACCGACCGGAGACTTGTCGCCATACAATTCAAAAGCAAGGGCAAGATCTGTTGATTTTTTCGTTATTATTTTATTTCGGAGTTCTAGCATAAAGGATGACTCACGCTAGACCGGACCGTGCTCGGGCCGAGGCGTCCGACATGTCATTTTCTATGACGGCTGATCGGTGATCACGTGGTGCTTTTCGTAGAAAACGAAGCGTAGGAAGGCCCGGCCCAGTCTAGCGTGAGTCATCCTTAAGGCTTCTACAGAGTACAGACCTTGCAACTACTGGCATGCGACTTTTAGATAATCGCTGGCTAAGTAGGAGCAACGAATTCAATCGATCTATCAAATACCTCAATGTATTGCCAATCGCATGCGATTATCGATGACGTTTGGAGGCCTATAACATTAGGGAATCGAGTTTTATTCACTACTACTTAAACTTGAAATGAGTGTAAATTTAAAATAACTGGCCTGGACCCTGGTCGCTTCAAAAGACTCCAGGCGCCAGGTATCGGCAATACTAGTACGAGTATCCTTACTCTAATGTGACACAAAGTTACCTCACACGCTAGTTAAGTTCCCATTCAGTTACGCCAAAAGCAACCATCAAGGTAGCAATACCGTGTCGTTTCATTACCTTTCAATAATAGGTTAGCACGGCGCCGATTCCCGCGCTTTCACTTCACATCGCCTTTCTGAACCTGACTACCGGGGTTATTCCCACTAGTTACCACCAAGTTCTTACCAGTGGTAACTACTGGGAATTTATATCCCACCTTTTACCACTGGTAACTACTGGGAAAAAAATTCCCACTAGTTACCACCAACTCGGCTTGGTGGTAACTACTGGGAATTTTTATTCCCAGTAGTTACCACTGGTAAAAGGTGGGAATTTTTTTTCCCAGTAGTTACCACTAAAATATTGTTAAAATTAAATACTAATAAAAACAGTATAAATAGTATAGTATAAATGTAGCGTGCTGTAATAAATAATTATGTGTCCGTTAGTGATTCAGTAAACTGCTTTAAAAGTGATCAAAAATATTAAAACAGTTTTACCGGTATAAGTGTAAAAACTAAAATAGGAGAGTCTCATTCTAGTTAAGTAGGAATTAACTTATTATCCGGATTAAATTTATCTTATTAACTGTAAATTGAATTACATATTTATACAAACGAACAAACAAATCAGTCAAAAACCGACAGAACTGATTTCGTTTTATTATTTACAGCTACTTCATTTCGATCTATTATAACACGACGCAGAGCTGGAATATGTAGGTATTCATAATTTGTAGTCGGCTAAATAAGTACAGGGCATGGTTGTTATTAATATCAGGTACTATTCGTACACTTCTTTTTTTGTATTTAACTTTTATTATTTTGGAAAATATATTTATTGGCAGAACTAGTAGTGGCAAATATGTAATAATAATATCCAAGCTATATAATTAATGTTCCCTCTGCACCACAAGTCTCATCGCATCTTGGTTAATCCTAATGTTGGCATAAGACAATGACAAAAACTACCATGATCCGTGAGCTTTCGGTTTAGCTCACATACCACCCGATAGGTAAATATAATTATCAAATTATGTCAACCAATACCATTCTTATTGGCCATTGGGGCTGGCAGTTATGCCGAACAAATAACATTTCGCAACCGACCCTTGCGGGCCCCACGGGCGACACGGCGGTTAAGAACAAAAGGGTGCGCGGTGTGCGCCACACTCGGTTCGGCTTTTTTGCACTCGTGGTATTTAATAAAAACAACACAAAAGATATTTAGGAACTAAACGATTGTTTTGCAATTACAAGGCATAAGTACCGATATTATTCATAATTATTATAAACCAATCAAAGTTGTAACCTATCAAATATGCATAAGGTATTAAGGTCCTACATTGTTTCTTACTTTACCGTGATAAATATTAAGAAAACTTAAAAATATCTATACCAAATTTAATTGCAAGATCACATTCACATTCCCAACTCTACCAGGTTTTATAGACGTTCGCATTCGTACGTCATCGACATCAGAATCAGATAAAGTACATAATTATTATTTTCCTCTTTTTCTGATTTTTGCTTTTAGCCTGACGCCCTCTTGCCCCTTCGTCGTACTCAATTTAAGGTTGTTTATGTCATTTTAATTACTTACACGTTCTTCCAATAAACATATTTTCCAAAAGAATAAAAGTTAAATACAATACAAGAAGTGTACGAATAGTACCTGATGCCCCTCTGGTAGAGTGTTATTACCATCCCGCTAGCGTAGGTGTTTAAGCAATCGAGCCAACCAGCGTAACATAACCGAGCGATGTACTACCCGAGCGTAATTGGAATGCGAGCCTATGCTGGTTAGTCCGAGCAGTCAGCCCATCCGAAGCGCGCCCTGAGCGGTTTTAATAACAACCATGCCCTGTACTTATTTAGCCGACTACAAATTATGTATACCTACATATTCCAGCTCTGCGTCGTGTTATAATAGATTGAAATGAAGTAGCTGTAAATAATAAAACGAAATCAGTTCGGTCGGTTTTTGACTGATTTGTTTGTTCGTTTGTATAAATATGTAATTCAATTTACAGTTAATAAGATAAATTTAATCCCGATAATAAGTTAATTTCTACTTAACTAGAATGAGACTCTTCTATTTTAGTTTTTACACTTATACCGGTAAAACTGTTTTAATATTTTTGATCACTTTTAAAGCAGTTTACTGAATCACTAACTGACACATAATTATTTATTATAGCACGCTACATTTACACTATACTATTTATACTTACTGTTTTTATTAGTATTTAATTCTAACAATATTTTGGTGGTAACTACTGGGGAAAAAAAAACCCACCTAGTTACCAGTGGTAAAAGGTGGGATTAAAATTCCCAGTAGTTACCACTGGTAAGAACTTGGTTATAACTAGTGGGAATAACCAACTACCGTCTTATACCGCTGGCGTTTCCTGTCAACCCTTTGTTGAATCCTCGTATCGATTTCCGATTGTTTATGACCCATGTAAATTCGATTGTGATCGTAAACAGATTTCCAGCTTTCGAGAGCAGAAAATAAAAGACATACAAGCTATGTGCTATGTAGGTATTGCCCCTACAGGATAGGCACTTAGGCAGCAGCCATGACACTGTATGCTGCCTGCTAGGTACTTATATGATAGGTACGGCCAATTGAACACCGCACCGGAGAATCGGCATTTTGCCACGGCTCATGGGAGCCTGGGGTCCGCTTGTCAACTAATCCCAAGAATTGATGTAGGTAGGCTGCACTAGCTTTTTCGAAAGCGACTGCCATCTGACCTTACAACCCAGAGGGGAAACTAAACCTTGTTGGGTTCAGTCCGGTTTCCTCTCGATGTTTTCCTTCACCGAAAAGACTAGTAAATATCAAATGATATTTCGTACTTAAGTTCCGAAAAACTCATTGGTACGAGCCGGAGTTTAAACCCGCGATCTCTGGATTGAAAGTCGCACGCTGTCACGCTAGGCCACCAGCGCTTTTTTGTTGCGTATATACCTAGTTGCGCAGTGGTTTTCTTCTAAAACGTTGCTTTTTTGGGAGTTGGAATGTCTATACATTTTAGTTTCTCTTTACTTGTGCATTACATTAAATTAGTTTCACACCTTCAATCTTCGTCAAACTTTACACCGTTTGTAATCGAAAATTATTCACTTTGCGAATTCGTCTCAGCGGTAGACCTCGATAAAACGAATATCAATTAAATAATGTACATTTATTTAGTAACAATTGCACAGTGGTGCCGTACCGAGATCTTGAGTGACTAAACTGAGCATCTACGGGCGGCATTGTACCACACAATCGAAATGGAACGTGCACAGAATTTTAATCTGTGGAGTAATCAAAGTCTCGCCAAATAATAAATATACAGGTTGAGGCTGGTAATAGGGACGAATAATTAAGTAGTAGTGAATTATTAATTTGAATCTTGTATTATCCATCTTAGAGTTCATTCCTGTTGCATTACGGTCGCAACTCAAAAAGCTTACGAGTATTAGGTATAATATAAGTAATAACTAATTATTGCCTTGAATTAAAAAGAAACGTAACAAGCAGGTAGTGCTAGTAATTATAATTATTATGTTACATATTCATTGGCTAAAGTCGCAAACCTCGTAAATCCAATTCAATGAAATTAGGGGATTTGCTACCTTTGCCAAAAATATCGAAAGTGCGACTTTAGCCGACATTGACATAATACCCATTGCCCAGTGATTCATCATTGTTTATGATAGACAAACCACGATGCCGTGATGTCAAAGGCCCTTCGGTTAGTAATCATAATTTCAAAACCGCAGAAGTCGAAACGAGGCTCAAATTTGCACCTAAAGTTGCCTCCAGAATCTCGCGAACTAAATTGACAGGTCAATGTGCACAAATGATACCACAGTTTGGCCAGTGCTGTTCATATCGATATTTTCAAAAAAGTTTGAATTAGAGAATATCGCGAGAATGCACCGCCAGGGGCGCTGCTGTTGCGCGGTCAGTTAAAATGTATCTTTAAGTAATTTTGTTAAGTTATTTTACAAATGTTACTTGGCATTTCGAAAGTTGTGCAATTTTATAGTAATAGAGACAAGGATATTGGATAAACATATTGTAATTAAATAAATATTTTATTTTATTTGTTAGGAAACTTACAGCTAGAGTTACAAGTTAGGTGATAACATAGAAACAGTGATTTTGGCTCAAAATACAAATAAGGTCAGCCCAGACGGGGAAATATTTCGTAGGTACTATGTGATTAATTTCTCATTTAATTTGTGTGGTGTGGACGCAAAAATTAAATCGTCTCAGTGATCCCTATTGCTTCGATTGTACAGACCAGTCCCTCTAGACATTTAAGTTGACAATTAGGTCAGAATTTAAATAATTATTGATTCAATCTCATCTACCGGCCTCATGTACAAAATTAAATCACCAATTTTAGATTTATGTCGACAACCGAGCTCTTGAAATAAACAACTTGCCCCCTATAACCTGCATACTAACATTAAAATTTGTCAATTTCGCATCCGCACCTCCTGATTTGATAACATCACAATCGGTAACATCACAATCTTACAATCGAATCAACCACTTTTCTCGTCACATTCATATACATCGAAATCGTTTGTGACCCCTTTATAATTAACACATGGGTAGTTAGTGCAATATCTTACTTATCGATATCATTTTATCGACATATGCCGTGACAATTTTTTCTTTGCTATTCGGTATCATTTTATTTGTCAAACTCGTGTCAATTTAGTTCGCGAGATTCTGGAGGCGACTCTTAGTTCGACCACATTCTGTATGATACCCATAGCAAAGATATACAACTATGTATGTAACTCTTTGGCCATAGCACGGACGTAGAGAGTAAACTGGATAGTGTACACTGGCCAAAAAGTGTGTCCACATGAGATGTCAAACCTGAGCCCTCCATCTCTTTCTAATTAGGGTGACCATAAGTCATATGAATGTGGGATATTAGCATAAGATGGAATGTATAGTTTGGCCAGGATCTTTTCTCATTCGTGCATAATCAGAGAGAAACATACTGTATTTTCCCTATGCTAGTATAATTGCCCCAGAAAAGAGATGGATAAAGTTTTTTTCTCTTCTGTAAAACGCTTCACACAACCTTACTTAATTTAGTAGTTATAAAGTTATAAAAGCTGTTACAGATGATCCCATCTGTAACAGCTTTTATACGCCATCCGGGCGTATTGGATCGCGATCAATGCGATCATGGTTGATTGTGAGGAAGGTGGTCCGCCGTACGTCCATCGTACGTATTGGGTGAAAACCAGCGTAGTGTCTTACAGACACTGCTTATGCTGAGCGGCATCCTATTTGGTGTATGTTTACTGTATTCTTAACTTTATGTTGTACTTACCGTAATCTAGGTATGATTTTGTACGCCAAATAAATATTTTCTATTTCTATTTATTTCTATCAAAGACAGCTATAAGAGAGAGCGAGACAGATATTCAGGGTCGGGTAAAACGTTGTAGTTGTACTTGGTAATTCGCAAATCGTATCGATTAAAAACGCTGCCTTCGGTCGTGTTTTAATTTATCACCACTCGTTGCGAATTTAATTCCTACTTTCAACACTTGCAACGCAAATAAATTTATATTATTACTATGCCCACTTGTTATCGATACTAGTCATTTTGTCAAGCCCTAGCGTAGCGTAACAATTTATGTTTTTACACGAAATTATCTTGATTATTGACTAAAATGATAAAATATTAGCACACGACGAAATAAAAACTTACATTTAACTGTGTAAACCGGCATTCTACACTATTTATGCTCTTCATAATTCATAATTTAACAAAATACCTATCACTATCAATATCATACTCATGGTGTGTTCATATACGTGATGACTTCCCTTTTGCGTACTTTAGCTATTCTTTAAGCGTCATCGTAGATCTGTAATTGAAACAAAATTTTCAAATTTGCCGCTTTTGTATACTGACGGAAATGTCGGCTCAACCTATATAGAATCGATTACATATATATAAATAGTTAGAATTAACGTTTCAGTAATTAAATATTATGTATAAATATGAGTCTGTAATGTCCAAGGACTTCGGGTTTAATTTTTGGCAATTATGTAGCTCTCATTACGTGAATCGAATAATTAAACATGCCGAAATAAGTATATCTTTATTTATTTATTAGTATACTATTTAGGTAAAGTTATTTTTACATTAAGTATGAAATAACAATTTTGTAAGACCGATCCAAATCGTACCGACATCATGGTCACCCTAATCGTCATCAAGTTGGGGATACCAATTAATATTCAAAGTTACTACAATTTCTACCATATTCAATTTACTGTTTTTTTTGTTGCGCACATACTTGGCTTAATCAGTTAATAATATTAACATCATAATAATTAGCAAATTACTTAAAAGATATCAGAACTGTAATTGGAATATAGCACTAAAATAGTATAAGAAGGTAATGAATTTCAGTAGTATATTGATATAATTTTTACCACAATGGTATCTTTTTAACATTGGCAACATGTGCGAGTGAGACACAGGGCTCGGGTTTTCTATCTCATGTGGACTGTTTTCTCTAGTCTGGTACGAACAACATTCTGTCTCGGTGATAAGGTTCAAATTAGTATGGCAAAAAAAGTGACAACTCGCTCCAGTTTAAACAATATAACTTCATGGGCCATAGTCAATGCCCAATGTCCACAAAGGCATAGATTTTTATGCGAAAGAAGGATGGGAATATATTTTTGTAGACATTGACTGAGTGATTCATGACGAACGAGTCTAACCGGTTGTGAATCGCGAAGATTTAAGTAAAGTGTCACTTGTCTCTTCGAGATGCAGTGTAGCCGTGTATGTAAAGCTCATTCAATTGTTAATCGTAAACCGTAATTCAAACTTATTTTGTCCGGTTATATAGCATAATTTCTAAAATCAAATTTACTAAAGGCTCCGTCACACAGGCGCCTTTTGCGGGCGGCGCGTGAGCGGGGCGCGCCGCTTTTACATATAAAACGCTCACGCCGCGCCGCGCTCACGCCCCGCCCGGAAAACGCGCCTGTGTGACGGAACCTTAAGTACGAAATTCCTAAGACAAAATATCGAAAATCAAAATGTCTAATGTACGAAATTCCATAAGATGCATGTTCTAATACACTTTATCGAACGTTCTCATTTTCGAAAATTAATATTCCTTTGTACAAAATGCCTAAGGACAATACTTTGAAAGTCAATATGTCTAGTGCTCAAAATACCTACGTTCAAAAAGCCTAATGACAAATATATTGAAAATCAATATTTCCGATAACATTTCCTTCTTACCATCTACTAAGACGGAATGAACGACCATGAATGAATGACATGATGAGATTGACGCCAATTTTTTGACGGTACCGAATGCCGTCATAAATTGGGTAAGTAATGTAATCACCAATTTTAGATTTATAAAAAAAATCCCCTAAACGCACTATACGTCGAAAATTTTAGCATCCCATCTCATACAACCATTTTCGGGCGCCGTTACGACACGGTATAGACAATATTCTTGCGTCCGCATCTACATTTATCGGTCAAAATCTTAAAATTAAATTAAGCATTTTCGCGTCCACACAGCCTGATTTGATCGGGGCGAAAATTGTCCCCGACTGGACTGCCATGGCGGGCTTGTTGAGACATAACATCAGTGACCAAAGAGTAGGTAGGTATAGTAAGTATATAGGAACCAGTGACTGAAACCAATTGCGCGGAAAAGTGTTATTGTAATGAAAACAATGTTACCTGTTTCAAACCGGGTCACAAGTACCCGAAGCCCCGTTCACTGAAAGATTTACATGTGAAAAGAGAAACGGAAGAAGGGGCCTGGGATTTAAAACTTTACTTACAAAAGTCTTTTGGTACAACTGACTTAAAAGATTTTACACGCATCTCACGAGATCATAAATAAAGTCATGT
Organism: Cydia splendana; assembly: GCF_910591565.1. Taxonomy (NCBI): domain Eukaryota; kingdom Metazoa; phylum Arthropoda; class Insecta; order Lepidoptera; family Tortricidae; genus Cydia; species Cydia splendana. The sequence goes on along the minus strand of NC_085976.1, from coordinate 4,787,247 downwards.
CTGAGGTGCGGGACGTAAGACTTAAAAAGCAAAAGAAATTAAATTTACGCAACTATATAAATCCTATTTATAAGTAATTAAACTATGATGTAATGTAGTGTTCGATGTATCTAATCACCGCTTGTATCTATGCAGGTGACATTAGGTTTCATTGAAAATGTATTTAAGTAAGTACTTACCTTTGTAAATATTGTAACTAAAGAACTGACTGAGATTAAATAATTTTCATTAAGAATCACCGCTTTTCCACATTCTTGAATAAAAAAAATGTGAAAGAATTCGGTCCCGTAGGTATGTCCCGATCAGATTGCGGGAAGTCATGTAACAAAATCTTAAATGAGCAGTTCTCCTTGACCCGAACTCAGCACTCGATTGGTGCCGGATTTGCGCGTAACCATTACACTTAAAACGCAAAGAAAATTTAACTCGGTAAATTTTCTTCACGGTTTTACCGGTTTTACCTTCATTCGAGTTACCTTCGGCTTGAGCGGCCACTGGGCAGCCTTGAGTTTAAACTGCATCGTTTTTGTCATGCATAAAATTAAAGCCAAGCAAAATAAATAATGTCAAACGATGCCACGAATAACTGATTTAAGTATTCCGTTGGACTCACGGTATTTAGTCGTTATCTGAGCGTTTCTTTTATTTTTTTGCCAATTTTAGGGTTCCGTAGCCAAATGGCAAAAAACGGAACCCTTATGGATTGTCTGTCTGTCTGTCTGTCTGTCCGTCCGTATGTCACAGCCACTTTTTTCCGAAACTATAAGAACTATACTGTTGAAACTTGGTAAGTAGATGTATTCTGTGAACCGCATTTTGGGGGTTCCCCATACTTAATTAGAAGTGAAAAACAATTTTTTTTTTTATCAGACCTATACGTGTGGGGTATTAGGGATAGCCCAAGTAGCATGGAAGTGTCGGCAACATCAATATAGCAGCCAATTAAGAACTTAGAGTGATTTAAGGGACGTATAAGAGTGTCAGAAAAGATTTAAGCTGTATAAAAGGTACTTTACAGACATTATACAGCTCAAGCTGTATAAAATCATTATAAAGGATTCTGCGGAAGCATGGGGTGCTTTATCAGAATATAAAAAATCTACTATAAAACTAAAAGTGTTGTGATAGACTACAAGCTAATTCTATCGTAAAAGCTGTATACAGGCTGTATTGTAGTAACACTTGGCACTTTTAGCTGTACAAAAGTATCTGTCAACTCCGTTTTAAAACATTAAGTGTTGTGAAACACTACAAGCTAATTTTATCGTAAAAGCTGTATACAGGCTGTATTGTAGTATCACTTGGCACTTGTAGCTGTACAAATGTATCTGTCAATCCCGTTTTAAAGCTATTTCTTATGGCGTAATCTTACTCTCCTATAAGAATAGTAGTTGTATAACTTCTGTCTGTAAGGGTATTATAAAACCAAATGAATAAATGGCAGCTATAGTACAGCTTTTTTCTGTATTACTGATAGAGTTGCTTATAACAATCTTTTGGCGTAATTTTACACCCGTATAAGTATAGTAGTGTAATGATTTCTGAAAATAAGTGAATTATAAAACTAAAGGAATATATGACAGTTACAGTACAGGTTTTTTATTTGTTATACGTACATGTACGGAGAACCGAAATACAGCCAAACGAATACAAATATTCTATTATAAAGCTGTTTTAATTACAAAAGCTGTAAAAGACACTCCATTTATTACACAGCACAGCTACTAAGATTATAATGCTCTCCAACTATCCTGTAGGCTGTTTAAAAATTGTCGCCATTTTACAATAAAAAAGAAACGTATTTGTAAATATAATTAAAGAAATACTTGCAAATATTTAGCAGTCTAACGCCGTGTTATGATTACCAGCTAAAATAAATTGTTTAGCCTTAGAATTAATATTTATAAATATTTTTGATACTCTAACCTTAAAAACAAACAGTAACTTTACCGATTTTTGATATTTTCCTTATGGTTTCTCTTTGTTATTTTGCAGGCGCGTAAATATTTTGCCAGAAAAGATACACAGGTTCACAATAAATAATAATCCGCACTTACCAATAATGTGATATTCCATTCAAGTCCTGTATAATATTTACTTTTACCATCCACTATAACACTTTATTGTCGCCATTACTATATTACGAATGAACAAGATTAGGACATTTTAGTTTCTTAAAATGATTATTATTCTCTTGTAATTCTTTTTTATAACTCATTTAAAACTTATATTCTTATATCGTACTTATAAGAGATTATCTGTAGTGTTAAGGTTTCCTGTTACACCGAAATATAGCTGTAATGCAGCTATTATGCAGCTTATGTATTGCTTATACAGCTACTCTACAGCTCTAATAACGCCAAAGGCTATATAATTTGGGCCCTTTTTTTACTTATAAGGGCTGTATAAGCGCTTATACAGCCTTTGTACAGCCTAACTGTACAGCTTATTTTATTATGTTATATACTTGCTGCTACGGAACCCTTCATGGGCGAGTCCGATTCGCACTTGGCCGCTTTTATATACTGTGACCTTTTTTGCCACTTTTGTGTTATTTCTACTTAGAATCAAGAGCTCTTTCGATCCTAATGGGATAAAAAAATCTCCCAAAGTTTTTTTCCTATTGTGTTTACCATTTCCCCATATACTTACTTTATATGGCAGTAACAAAAACGAAAGTTTGAAAAATGTATGAAAATTTTAGGACACTTTTTTTCTCCTTTAAGGATAAAAAGGGCTCGCGATCCTGACTAGAATAACATAAAAGTATAAAAATGGCAAAAAATAAGAGAAACGCTATCTGCGTCTTCATCCTTCGCCTACCTAGTTTTTTTTCTAAGTTATTATAAGCACGAACGTGTCACAGATACGGTAATTAATTTTGATGATGATCATAGATTATTATTAAGTATAATACTATACTTAATTATCCAGCATTCTAGAGCTCTATTATATAAGATTAAGCAGTCTAGGATTTAGAGCCACCCAGGAGTTTTGTATTATGTAAGATTATGTAGAACCTGATAATAAGTGATTAGTGTGATTAAGTACTTACTTAAAGCAGTATCTATGAGTAGGTACTTACTTGAGTCATTGTAAGCAAAATGGTCCCCTTTCTAAGCGTACCTAATAGCATAGAGAAAAAAATACATAGAGTGCTCACTCCATACATCAGTTTTAGTACCAAAACGACTATTATTTTCGTAGTCGACATCTAACATCGAGTAGCGGAATTATCAGTACTGCTACTTGACAATAGATGTTCCGACGACCGAAAAGTTTCATGCTCAACAATTTTTAGCGAATATTATAACCGGATTATAAGTATGATTAATATTAACTAAGATGATTGTTGTTCAATACAATTTTCGTTAGTCGCGACACTAGAGAATTCTAGTATCAAGTAGCGGTACTGATAATTCCGCTACTCGATGCTAGATGTCGACTGCGAAAATAATAGTCGTTTTGGTATCAAAACTGATGTATGGAGTGAGCACTCTATTCTTACTATATTTCTCTAAGCTAATAGTAATAAATTAACACCTTAATAGTGCCTTCGATCTATATTTGACCTGTGTAAAAATTGCTATTTTATTCTAAACTTTATAAAAACATCACCTAAACTGCAAAACGTAATTCAAGACCAAAAAAAGTAAGACAATGTTGCCACTGCAATAATTTGTTTGTAAAATAGTAAATACCTTTTGATAAATAATCACGCTAAGATAATTTACTTACCTTTTTATTAGTCATTTTACTCCTACGATTTTAAAAAGTACTTTTTTTACTTATTTTTACATAAAGTGGGTCAAGCAGATCTTGTCAGTAGAAAAAGGCGGCAAATTTGAAAAATGTAGGCGCGAAAGGATATCGTCCTGTAGAAAATTTGAATTTCGCGCCTTTTTCTACTGACAAGATTTGCTTGACCATCTATAAATACAAGACGCGCTAGTAAAAAGTGGCAACATTTTCTTACTTTTTTTGGTCTTGAATTACGTTTTGCAGTATAGGAAGCTTGTTTGGATTTTTGACACATAAGAAAAAACGATAATTTTTGAAAAACGCTTTCGGATAAATTAAAAATTAGGGAAGATTAAAACATCGGACAAAGATTCTACGGATTATGTAGTTAATGATAAGTAGGCAACCCTTTAGCCACACTAAGTACCTACTCCTATAGGCAGGCCTACCTTATAAAGTAAAGACTGTACTTTGAGATTATTAAAAATTTAAATATTTAGGTATGTACTTGTGATCGTTTGAACTAACTAACTAATTATTCTGGCTCAGCGATCCAAAGAGAATCTTGGCCTCCGAAACGAGAGCGTGCCACCTGTCCCGATCCTGCGCAACTTCCTGCCAGTTACTGACGCGAAGCTGAAGCAGATCCGCCGCCACACTGTCTTCCCAGCGATACCTGGGCCGACCCACCGGACGGCTACCCGTCGGTCGTCCCAAGAACGCCTTCTTGACAGCCCGATCCTCTCCCATTCTGAGTAGGTGACCGAACCAGCGAAGTCTGTGTGCTTTCGTTTCGCCGACGATACTCCTCGATCTCGGCATTTTTCCATTTTTCATTTTCTTTTTCTTTTTTTTTGTGATTGTTTGAGCTTTCACTAATATTAAGGGGTCGGTTATATGGGATTACGTGAACGAGGTTATCGCGATTGGTGCGTTACGGACGCCGGTCTATTGCCTATGGTGTTGCGTCAACGGTCGGAAACAATCCCAAATATTAAATAACACTTAAACAGCAGGCACCGATCCGGGTCACTACGCTCAAGTGGAACACGCTGGACACTATCGGTTTGCTAAATGTGTCCTCTACTTAACATGGTTTAGAAAACAAATGAACATTTATAGATTACTTGCCTTTGTGTTATTAGCCGGCTTTGCTAAACTTCTGGGCCACTTGCACCCATCAGTGACCCGGGGTTAACCGGTAAAAGCTGGAGTTACCATGGTTACCAGTACAATTTGACACTGGGTTCACGGTTTAACCTGGTAACCCCGGGTAAGTGGGTTGGTTCAAGTGGCGGTTAGAGTGATTAACTGATTATAAACCGTGAATATATTATTTTCTGTCCCATATGTCTTTGTGTGTCTCTTAAAGACGCGTCAGCGCGTGGAAACTCTTTAACTATAATTTTCCTAAGATTTTCTGGTCTTTTTGATTAGACACAACATTGAAGAACATTAACATTTACGTATTTTTAATGCAGACTGAAGTAAAAGTTTTTATTTTTTTATTGTATCCAATATTTCCCTAAAGAAGCCGTGTTAATATTACTTTGTATGTATAGGTATATGTATATTTGGTATATTTTTTTAGAAATTTCAAGCCTCCGCCTTGGGAAAAAAATATTTATAAAAAAACTAGGTATATATATAGGTAACGAACACATATATATTATTTGATATAAAGTAATTATCACTTATAATTATAATTTGCACGCACAACGTTGCGCGCAAAAAATATATAGGTAACACACACTATGGTTCAATGAATGTGATTGTGTCATTACCACGTCATAACTATTTACACATTCCGATTTGCAAAATATTATTGTAACTGAATAGGTACACCAGCAATTCACAATTTGATTTTTATTAGATTTTTACGGCACGTTTCATTTAAATAGTGTTGATAGAGCGCTTAAAACTAAAATTCGTCAAAATTGTTCGCTTAAAGTTTTCACACCGCGTTCGTTTAGTGCAGTTCTGCGAAAAGCATGTCAAGTTTTCCTAAGGCCGTCGGTATAGCAAAACCACAAAACTTAACGCAAATTGCACGTACACAAACACTGTTTTGAGCGCCAACCGTTGTCCTGACACGATTTGCCTCGTAATTTCAAAACGGGTCGCGGGAAATCGGAGAGAAAATGCAATATGCAACTTACCTGCATTTTACTTGCTGGAACCACTTTTACTTTCAACTGTTATAACCGGGTCACAAGTGACTGCGGCAACGACTGGTAGGAGAATGCTTAGGCGTATGGTGCCGTAACGTCTTACTTAACTGATCCCCTCTCTGGCTTGCTTAACGCGAGTGTACGCTCAATGAAACATGATGTTTAAGGGTTTATTTTTATTTACAAAGTAACGTACAAAATTGGTCGACTTTTTGTAAATAAGGCCGTAATTCGTATTGGTTTTTTTAAAGCAGATTCAGGTACGGTGTCACAAAAGTTACCCGTATAAAACGTCAAAGATATGTTTTACACTTTTACATCACTTCTTGGTAATGAGGCAAAAAATTTAAGTTGTACTGTACCTATGCTACCTATAACTATTTTTTGTACTCAATAAATGGTATCACTGGTATCAGTGTTGACGAATTAAGGCCTACGTACAAAAATTAAACCTTTAAAAAACTTACGTAGGTAGAGCTGTTTGAAATTTAAGGGTAGGTACATTCCTATTAACTTTTTAATACTACTTTACTTATTATACTTATCAAATCTGATAATGTTATGTTTCTTTTGTTAATTGATAGTGTAAGTATTAATACGAACACTAGTACAAATTAATTAAATAATTGTTTACATTTACTTAAGTTATATGCTACCAATATGTTCGTGACTAGGCGCTGCGTATTTTTGAGAGTTCGACTTTTTCTTGGATGGTGAAATAAAAATCCGAAATTTAACGTGCTTACTCTTATAATTCTAGAAACTTGCTAACATTATTTAATTTCTAAGCAATATAAATAATTGTACAACACATATAAACACCGACATCATAAGATCATAACACAATAGAACGCGGATTTTATATTCAACAGGGTGCGTTTCAGCTACAGGCGTATTGCATTAAATTTTTCACGAGCACATTTATGTGTTTTGACATGACTATAAATATGTAACAATTAGAAGTTAGTATTACTGTTACTGTTAGGTACATTCCAGCTATATCTCCTTCTTATATCGTTAATTCATAGATCTAGTCTATCAACTTCCACATAAATGCACGGATTGCGTTTATGGCCGATATAGACGGATTGGGTTGCAGTCCGTCTATATCAACTGTAAACTGGCTTTACTGACCGAAAGATGTGCCTTTAGGTCTCTAAATTACAGAAAATTCAGAAATCGCAAAATAAGAAGGATGTACGCGACATGACATGACACAGCTGCATTTTAAACAGCGGGTCAACGATTTGTGACGTTCTCAATCAAAAGGTAGGTACCACATTGTCGCTTGCCATAAGGACGCTCCGACAGGTTATTCATATTAAGATACAAGCCAATTTCGTCTTTATGGTAAGCGATAAGAGTGGCACCTTTTAATTGAGAATGTCACATTTAGTTCTTTAAAATATGGTGGTCCAGCTCAGCCGAACCGGCGGATGATCCTTTGGCCCACTCCCAATCAATGTTGTCCGAGATGGCTTTACTTAATTGTAACATTTAGCTTGATAAAATGGGGTTGGTGTTCCTGTTCAGCCAAACCAACGGACAAATTTGGCCCACTCCCATGGATAATATAATAAACGCTATAGATGAACACGAGCGTGTGCCGGATTTGAATGCAGTCTATATAATATATGTAGGGACTGATGGGCTTAAATTCTATCAGTTTGCTTTATAAAACGGCCGAAGTTCAGCTCAGCCGACCCGGCGGACAATCTTGGCCCACTCCCAGGGGTAGTTTCGTTGGATAAAGGCGAGCGTGCGTCGGATCTGGCGCGTCTCCCTGGCTGAACACTGCGGGCATGCGCCGCGGAGCACCAACGGAGCGAGTGCTGCAACAATAGAGGAAATGGAACCCTTAGCTATAACCTGTCAGGTATGGTGGTTCACGTTTCTACGGGAAAAATAAAAACTCTAGCTAGAAGAATCGGCACCCCCTCATTTTGTTACACTTGTTATGTGGACAAAATAAGCCAAGCTTTGTAATCTTATCTCAACCACAAGGGGGTGCTCAAACACTTTGAAATTTTTCAAAGTTGTACGAAATCCAATAAAATCAAGTTATTATTTTTTAGATTTTTATGTAAGTAGTAGTTTTCACATTATTTAAAAGTTATTTAGTAAAAAAAAACATTTTTATTTCAATTTTTTATGATTTTATTAGGTGAAATTCAAAAAATCTTTACATTTGAAAAATTATAAAAAATAGAAATAATAATGTTTTTCTACTACAAAACTTAGAAATCACATGTGCAAATCGTGTGAAACCACATACTTAAATAAAATTCTGAATAATAAATATTTTTTTTTGGATTTCATACAACGTACTTTTTTTCAAAGTGGTTGAGCACCCCCTTGTAGTTGAGATAAAATTACGAAACTTGGTGTATTTTATCAGCATAATAAGTGAAACAAAATAAGGGGGTTCCCCGTAGGAAAAAAAAATTTTTTTGAACCACCTTATGTCAGGTGAAAAAAATGGAGCGGCTTACAAGAAAAGGGAAAGACAATATTTATTTTTTTCGTTATTGTTATGACCCTAAGGCAGTGTTTCTCGTAATTGAGTTTCTCGAATGTTTACCGTAGCGACTAAGTAACAAGATTGCAAACTTGTACAAGGAAAATCTCTTAAAAAATTGTGTTACATAAAAGTTTTCTGCGCGAATATCGTGCACATTGCGTGTCCGTTTTTGTGAATGGGTGTAAATTGTGCAATAATTGGAATACGCGGATGTTGCTAATGTCTTATCGCATTAAACAGGATTAGAAAATAAACTCTTGTGGTGTTTGGTAAACAAAAGATGACGATAACGGGTATGATATTGTGTGGGCAATTTTAATTTTGTTGTTTGATATGTAATCGATCGTCAGCTGTTTTTTGTCTTTGTTTCAATCAATATTAATTAAGTAATCAAATCACGTTTAGGTAACCTGTTTGTACAAGAGTACGGTTGACAATATATTGACACGTGTTAAGGCCCCAGTACACAATGGGCCATCGCCGGCCACTCCAAGGGACGCAGCCATGCGGTAGAATGAGATAGCAATATCACTTGCTCCCTCTAACGCATAAATGCGTCCCTTGGAGTGGCCGGCGATGGCCCATTGTGTACTGGGGCCTTTACGTAGTGTCTGTCTACGCGTTCACGGAGGAATTGACCTCAAGTTTATAAGTGCGGGTCGTGGCTCGAACTGCGATTGTTTTACAAAATTTAGTAGAGTCGGACCAAAAATGCAAGTGTCATTTATACGTCATAATTTCATAAAAGTTTGACGTTTAAAATAACACTTTCACTGCGTGGGCTATCAAATCCGCTGCAGACTACTCTTGGTCTGACTTTACCAATAGCATCGGCTTTAACCATTGCGAGACTTTGGGCGGCCGATCTTTGCGAGGTCCTTGTCTTTTGTGCTAAGTAAAAAAACTGTAACTAACATTCGTACTAAGTTACACTCAAAGAGCACGTATATTAATTCCGCTCGCACACCGAAGCGGCGTGGTGGTGGTGGTGATGGTGATGGCGCATTCAGAAACCGCCTTAACCACGTAAAGGCCACCATACTAAGATTCCCTATTTTTAATTTAAACCTTGTTGCACAGGTAGATTAGGGTGACTTTCGTTTGTTTTAGAACACAATGAAACAAAATAAATGCTACCTTATGTAGTTTTTGAAAGGTTCGAATTTGATTGAAACAGAGTGAAAATTGTAATGCACCTTGGGCCTTACGAGGTTATGTAGGAGACACTTACTTCTCATCCTCTTCCCAACAGCATCACAAGGGCCCTCGTTCGTGGCGCACCTGATGTACATCTTGATGGTGGTCGGATTGTACAGGATCTGCTCCAGCTGCGCGTCCGTCAACTCCGGCGCAGGGAACGCGGCGACCAACGCGCATACGCATATACTGAGGAGGACCGGCGTGACCTAAGGGGTATCACAATAAGTTTTTACTGATCTTATACTTAATATCTGGGCTTTGCTCGGAAAACAAAAAAACTCAAAATTACTCAAAATCAAAACCAAAATATTACTTTGCTAATCCGCGAAAAGATAACGTGCTAGTCAAACTAGCACTTTATCTTTTCGCGGTTTTGGTTTTGATTAATATGGATTTTCGCAAAGTAACGCGATTCTATTCACTATTCAAAATTGCGCGTTTTCCCAGAGATAAGACCAGCTCGAGACTAGCTAGATCGATTTTTCGCCCCCGAAAATCCCCATATAGCAAATTTCATCGAAATCGTTTTAGAGCCGTTTCCGAGATCCCCGAAATATATGTATATACATATAATAAATATACAAGATTTGCTCGTTTATGGTTTAAGAATTTATTTCTCCAAAAGAATTATAATTCACTTTTAACTATTTATTTACATACAATATATATACAGTGGTACTACTAAACTAAATTAATAACTAGCTTAAATCTAAAATAGGCCCTTGAGGCATTGTACCAAGGATGCTGGCGGCATTTCCTCGCTGTATCGCAATGCTGATACGTTGTGCGAGGTAGCCGCCAGCTCTTCACCATTCACTTACATAGAGAAATACAAACATTAAGTATGTATATACATTATTTACAGAGTGCACGAATAGGTAGCATAAAATATAATCTATAACAAAAAACATAACATATAATCTAAACAAAGCGACTTATTTATTATTGTAGATCCTCTTGAGCTTGGCTCAGTAGGTACGGTTGTTATTACGTCGCTACCAAAATAAAATAAGCTTGTGTCATCGGCATACTTACAATGAAGTTAGTAATTTAGTTTAATATTTTATATAATAATAATATAGGTAAGTACTTGTTGTTTTATATAATAGTAATATATATGTAGAGTCGAACGAAGCTGCATGGCATTTGCAACGGCGAAGTGTGGCAATGTCAAATTAAAATAGATTTTGTATGTAAAACTTCTACTTTTTTATATTTAATGAAACTTCTACTTCTGGAAATTTATTTAATATTCAACTACAGAAGCTATATATATTTAAAATTACTTTATAATAAAATTTAAAACTAAACTAATCTAAATTAAAATACATCTAAATAAGGCCCCGGCTCTTATTTTTTGAAATTTCCTTAATCCTACTTGTAACATGAATTCTTCTTATATGTGTAAGATTGAAAGGCATGTATTATAAAATAGATAATTGTATATTACCATATACCTTACTTGTATACGAGTATACCTAAATTATTCCCTAGCATGCGATATAGGTGTGGTAAGTGATCTACTTAAAACTAGTTGTATCTAATGATAATATAATGACCCAAAACTAAAAATGACCTATAATGTTATCTCCGCTGCTAATAAAAATAAAAGTTCAATCAAGCGTTCTTAATTATGCCAAAGAATAGGTATAGGATAATTAGTATAATGATAAAGATATACTTAGTGTAAAAATGTTTTTACAGTACATTTGGTGCTACTTGGTGCTACTTTGTTACCGCCCTAGGGCGGGATTAAGGACAATACAGTCGCCATCAGATATATCGGAGCGGCCAAGGTGTTCACAATATCTGAACACGCGCTCTAACGCCCTGACAATAGAGGCGTGTTCCGATATTTGTGAGCACCTTGGCCGCTCCGATATATCTGACGGCGACTGTACGTGCCTATGTCAAAATTTTAAAGGGTACTATAAAACGTTGTACAATACACGTGCGAAAAGGTAATTCTTCGGTCGTGTTTCAATTTATCGCCACTCGTTGCGAGTTTCCTACTTTTCGCACTTGTATCGTAATGTACTATTTTCTATAGGTAAGCTTGATTATTCAGACAAGTGTCCTCTAGTTGCAGTCAGCAAAACTATTACTACCTACTAGTAGCTTAGCACCCGCTGCATACATATTTGTATAGTTTTGCTCAAAATATGGTGTTAAATTAATAGTTTTGCGAAATGACTCATTTTTAAGTATATCTACTCAACGTTTTCACAGGACAAATGAAAAGTCAAGAGTCGCAAAGTAAATTAATTTGTAACACTGTGCTACTTTTTACGAGATACTTATTACCTACCTGAAATAGTCCGACTCGAAAGAAATCATAAAATTTGACATGCATGTAGCTTTAGGTAAGAAAAAAGAGGAAGTTGAAACAATTTGTCAAATGGGTCAAACAGATCACTGTGTTATGTCTTTCCTGTAGACATACACAAGAGTTAAGGGCTATAAAGGTTAATTTTCTTATTTAACCCTTATCCACGTGAAAAGGTCCTCCTTTTATTTAGAGAACTACGATAAAATCATTGCTTACATGCCCACAAGCTCTTAACTATTGCCCACAGGAGAGAAAAATGCACTGTTCGCGCGAACACACTAGTTTTCTCTCCTGTGGGCAATAGTTAACAGCTTGTGGGCATGTAAGTAATGATTTTATCATAGTTCTTTAAATAAAAGGAGGACCTTTTCACGTGGATAAGGGTTAAATAAGAAAATTAACCTTTATAGCCCTTAACTCTCGTGTATGTCTACAGGAAAGACAACACAGTGATCTGTTTGACCCAATTTATATTCTTCTTCTTCCAACCTTTTTTCCACTTTTGTGTCTCATATTTAGCAGTTTTTCATTGTTAAATATTAGAAAAACTGTTAAAGTTACAACAAAATTGCCAATAAACCAAATATCTTCATTAAATTCTTTACAATAGTTGCCTTTAAAGTATGTTGCTGGGGCTTATAGTTTTCAAATCCGTTGTACTCCAATCAACGAGGACTTGAGTTCTACCTACACTAATCACACACCTCAAGACAGTACACCTACACGACACCTAGAGCCCCCACGTGTATCCCACGGCCCTAATCATAAAACGCCTAATAAAATGACACAATCACTAACCTGCATCGTAAGTAGTCCCGATTCAACTGGCAGGTTCCCGGTAGGTTTGGACGGCGGTAAATGACCGACTGAGCACCCGCAATCATTGTATTAGCTACGGTACCCGTCCTCCCCTCTTGTCCACAGATTAGGCCGAGGGCTGCTTAATGATAAGGACTTATGAATTTAGAGAATACCTAACGCAACAAGGAAATCGAACCTAATCGGTTGAGATTTAGGGTTTAGAGTCGTTCGGAAGAGAATTGGGATATGAGTAATGAATTTTTAAATTTCCTAGAAACTTAATCGGTTAATCTGGGCATGTTAAATGCGCGAGAGTCGGTAATGAGTTTAAGGAACGGGTTTTGGGAATCCTAGTTGGAATCGGTAAGCTTTCTTCGAATTGGAGGCGAACAGTTTGGTGATACATTTTTCTAGAAAGGGTCATAGTCATTGATTAATAAGTTAGATATATGTCGTTGCCAAATAGCCAAGAATGTAGATCATCAAATACCTAGTGTTTTTATTATTTTAGAAAAATACCAAACTCAGGAAGCAAAATAGCTAAGTAAATACATATTACCAAGTTGTCATTTTTGGAAAATAAATATAATTTTTGTGAATAGATATATATACTTTTTACTTTTGATTAGAAATTGCGGTAATTGTAAACTTCAAAGCGACACAACTATTTGCTTTTTGGTAATTCGAATGCCCCGTAGATAAATTATTATAAAATAATAATGAGTTAATGACATATATTGCATTAGCGCATGTAAGCATATATGTCATATTTAATTGGTATAATTACGTACAATAGATCTGAGGCTAAATGCCAGTGCCATTTAACCTTTGATAGGTACCCGATAGATCTGATTCTTACTAGGTATTATGTTCATAGAGAAATATAATTGGGACAAGCGTCATTGGACAAGCGATCGCGGATGCGAGGATCTATCGCGAACATCGAAATTTCGCTAACTATCGCTGGATATAAAGGGGCCAGCTGTTCAATTTTGATATCGAGTACAGCAGCCAACCATATCTAGGGACTGGCTTTACGGACAATAATAACGAGGCATGACAGGGGCCAGTACAGCGGTGTGACATGGGTACAACGCGATTGGTTGATGAGTTCGCATCACGCGCGCTATTGGTTGATGAGTTCGCATCACGCGCGCTATTGGTCGCAACTAGTTGCGTTAGACTACACGATTGGCTGGAATTCGTGAGTCACACCGCTAAACTAGTACCATTTTTTGTGCCCGTAAGGCCAGTCCATAGATATACATATAGGTACGTTAATGCAGCCAACAGATATATTGGAGCGGCCAAGGTGCTAACTATATCAGAACTCTCCTCTATTGTCAAGGCGTGGGTGTTCAATTTTAGTTTAGAGCACCTTAATTAACGGTTATTACCGCTCCGATATATCTGATGGCGACTGTAACTACACCCTAAAAAGTAATTATTATCTAAGTCTTTGCTCGGTAAGCGATTATAATAACACTCATAATAAATAATACCACATGTCAAAATTGTCAAGCACGCGCCGTGATTTGAAGATAACCGGCTTGCGCTGGTTTAGATGACGATCTCGGCCATCTCGGGGTTGGTGGACGCGCGTGTAATGAAGTAGATTATTTTAATGTAAGTAGGTAATGTTCCTTGCTCTGATTATAGACGCAAAGCTGCCAGACACGCCTGGATTTAATAATTATTATTGTACAATAATACTGGTACTTATTACACTATACTAGAGTCTCGAAGCTCTCATTAAAAGCACAGGGTTTCATTATAGAGTATTCTGAGATTATTATTACGTATGTTTATTATTCACCTAACTAAATGAACCGTCTTCGTCGAAATCGTCACCAATATATAGGTATACAAAATAGGGTGGTTCACGTTTGTATGGGAAAAATTCAAACTAGCTAGAAGAAGCGGCACGCCCTCATTTTGTTACACTTGTTATGTAGACAAAATACGCTAAGTTTTGTAATCTTATCTCTACTACTACTACAAGGGGGTGCTCAAACACTTTGAATTTTTTCAAAGTTGTATGAAATCCAAAAAAATCAAGTTATTATTTTTTAGATTTTTATGTTTGTAGTAGTTTTCACATTTTGAAAGTGTGATTTAAAAGTTATTATGTAAAAAAAAAACATTTTTATTTCTATTTTTTATGATTTTTTAGGTGAAATTCAAAAAAATCTTACTTTTGAAAAATTATAAATAAATATAAATAAAAATGTTTTTCTACTTCAAAACTTATAAATCACATGTGCAAATAGTGTGAAACCAGATACCTACTTAAATAAAATTCTGAATAATAGATACTTTTTTTTTTTGATTTCATACAACTTTGAAAAATTTCAAAGTGGTGGAGCACCCCCTTGTAGTTGAGATAAAATTACGAAACTTGGTGTATTTTATCAGCATAATAAGTGTAACAAAATAAGGGGGTGCCCCGTAGGAAAATAAAAAAAAATGTTTTTGAACCACCCTAATACAAAAACAACAATGCTAAAAACTAAAAATACTGAAACTAAGTACTGAAAAATTAAGCATGAAAAAAATGTACCTACACCTCACATACCAGTCAAAATCATTAACCCTCCTTTGGCTTCGTCGTAAACTCCGCTGTCTTCGTCGTAGCAAAAAGAATAGATAGTATAGAGGGGTCCTGTCATTGTAAATTTTGTAGTCACTGTAAATTTACTGCCATCTATCGACACACGACTAAAACTCAAAATGAAAACGTATAGAGTTATCAAAAAATGTATATATATGGATAAATGATTTTATTATTTTTATATCATTTTGATGCATGGTCATTCACTGATATCTATGTGTTAAAATTGTTAAATATGAAACGGTGTCGTCACGCCATCTAGCCGAGGATAGGCTAAAGGTGTGTGCGCCATCTATTCGAGAATGACTTTTACTTGAATTCCGAGGCACGTTTTTTCCTTAGACTTTATTCGTCTTATACGAAGTTACATATGTCTTTGGTCGTAGTAAAGATTTGGAAATCGCTCTATCAACTCTATCAAAGATGCTTTTCAATCAAAAGTTGCGAGTGCCGAGTGCGAGCTAAAATTCAAAAAAGCCCGCTTAGAAAAGTTTAACAGCAGGACTGTTTGAGACTATGGTAAAATTGCTTCAATCATTGACATTCAGACATGTCAATAAAGTCTTTGGATAATGTTGCCATTCGAAATATGATTATCTATGAATAATGCCAGCATAGCGTATATCAATGTCTGATTATATTCTTTAACGCAACGACACAAAGTCTAATCTTGATTACCATAATTTAACTTTTTGGCAAAAAATGTTTCAAGTTGTTCTTGCCCTGCTTTTATTTTTTTATAACTTGAATGGCGGAGACTATCAAAAATTGATTTATTGCTTGTCGTATAGCTCTTGTTTTCCTAATAATCATTTGTAATTTGATCTTAATTAGATTAACATAGCTCAATATTTACTTTATTACATAAAATGTGTCGTAATCGTGTTGTAAACCTCTATAAAAAATCTAATTAAAACTACTTGTCAGACAATCATATGTTAGTAATTAGTGATGTCAGTGTTTGTTTACTAATGACAGTTTCTGTGAAAATCTTGTTATTTTTCAAGATTTCGTTATGAATATTCCGGAATCGACTGGAGAGTCATCGTGTAAGCGACAAGAAAATGGCGACGCATCAGCAGGTTCTGATCGCCCACTTAAAAAGGCTCGTTTCGCGTGGCAAGTTAAAGGGAAATATCACTTGAAAAATGGTACTTCTGATCCTGGAAAACCCTCAAATGCTACTTCGAACGAGTTAGACAGGGCTAGCTCGTCTTCGGATAACGAAAACGAATGTATAGACGCCGTGGGTAACACGGAACAAAATTTGGAAAGATTAGGCGACTACTTATTGAAACAAGATTTCAATACGCTTGACTCGGTTATCGCTGATTCTGAGAGCTCGCTGTTGAAGCCAAGCACAAGTTTATCATCCGAGAAACTGCCTTATCCTAGATATGTGAGCTCATTTGACAACGGTAGCTCTAACAATAGCATGTCCTCCAGTGCAAACAGTCAGGAGAACAGATCTATCCCCATGTCCATGGTCGTGTCGGCGTCCTACAGTGAGGACCAGTGTATAGCGCGGTGGCAGGCCAGACAGGTATATGGATGATTTTATATTTTGCTTAACTTATTAGAATTTTTTATTACATTGTAGTATTAATAATAGAAGAAAGTTTATAAAGATTTATGTGACCACCTGATTATATCGCCAATAGGCGAGTGATGCCGTGAACGTCCCATATAGACAAGAAATTTCAGATCAGAAATTAGGATTAATTAGTTGTTATGTGCTATAATATTGTTAGTAAGGTGGATGGTGGACATTTTGCAATCACGAAGGCAGTACAGATGGGGCCAAAGACCTGAGAAGTCTCTAGATTACTCTAGTTGCGCGACCCGCAGCACTCACTCTGGAAAGTTGCCTCTTGTGTCTCATAGACTCGCAAAATATAAAAACTTACGAACATCATGGGTCGTAAGGTTGTCAAACACCAAGTGCACCTATATTCAAGAGCAAAAAAATGGCTTCTCAAGCAGGCGTTCTACAACCATAGGGAGTTATTCTCTAGTCTAGTACATAATTGTAAGACACTAATAATAACTATGTAGTTTGTATATTTTAATGTTGACATGTAATTGCATACTACCAATAAAATGAATATGAATATGTTGTACTGCTACTCAATATTTTTATTGTGTATTGAAAATAGGGTCATTAGACTGGACGGTAAACTGACGCAATGACCCTATGTAAGTTATACACCGTGTTTTTTTGATTTCCGTTAATTTCAAGGGTGCATACCTGAGCTTAAATCAAGTAACTTTCCCAAAGACACCGATATTCTAATTAACTCCATTTCGAAGATAATCAATATTTAATTTTTTTCCTATAAGGCCTCTAAAAGCTTGTACACTTGCCTTAAGGCCGGTTTACATATTGATTAGTGTTTAGAATGAGTTCATACATTTGCTACTAAACTTAAGTAAAATCTCGGTCAATCGATGTTTGAATTGACATTGATATGTCACAGATTTCAATTGTTTGGTTTAGTTAAATGTAATGCCCGTGTTACAACAACGCTATATGCTACATTTAATTACTTTTTAATATTAATTTTTCTGAAAAAAAAAGCAAAATTTTTTTTTTTTTTCAAAAATACCTATGCCATTTAGTTTTCTTAAACGTACTTAACCATACCCCGAAGTTAACGGATTTCAATAAAAACACGGTGTACATATACATGTCAAAATTTTGTTAGACAAAGGACTCGATTGTAAATGAATTAAAGTCCCTTTATGCTCTATCAAAGGATATTTTCATGTTACCAAGTCTGTACAAGCTTCATCTCATAATTTTCTTAAAAACATACTAAATGTCTTTCCAGATGGCCAAAGGATTTGTGGACAATACAATAAACCGTGTATTGGATTCATGGATGGTCGCCCCCCTGCCCACTGACATGGACAACAACCGCTTCCTGGCCCTGGACGTTGCCGAGTTCATCAACAACCTGCCCGGTGACAACAGCATTGAAAACGAAGGCATCCTCATGGCCATATCTGCACACGGCTTACAAAACACTTCAAGCTCAAGTAGCAATGAGGACAGTCAGAATGAAGAGCAAGCCTGCAGTTACATGAGCGTTAAAGATGACGCCTTTCCTTCACCTCCAAGTAGCCCCATACAATCAGATGATGGAATAAGAACTGAACCTGTAAAACTAAAACAGAGTGATGATGGTGCCTCAAATGAACTGGACCTGTCTTGGTACAGTGATGACAAAAGAAATATAAATAGTGAAACACAATTTTCTTTCTTCCCCGAGTCTTCCACTTCATCATATCAATACTTCGCTGAGTCGGAGCCGCTTCAGCCGTCCAGTATTGACTATGATGCAAGTGAGAACATGAACTCTAGTGGTGCTGATATCATGACAAGTCACTATGACTTCCTTGATGCTGCTGTTTCTTTTGCAATACAAAACAAAGGACTGACTTCTTTTGGATCTGATTATGGTTAAATAACACTAAAAACCCCATTGACAAAAAAAATTAAATTGAAAAAAAATATGTAAATACTGGAAAAATTTAAAATTGAAGAATAGTTCAAAACAACTTTAGACTTGTCTCCAGAATTAGAAGTGTAAACTGGCAAATCCAGGCCTGTATGTTATGAGATTGCCACATTACCATTTAATGCCATTTATTTCTTGTAGTTTTTATGATTTAAATTTACTTTTACATATTTACATGGCCCCATGCCTCCTCAACAATATTTTTACATAAATATCCCAGAATTACAATTACTCTGCCTGTCAGATTACTCTTCTTAATTCTAAAATATTCTAAATCTAGACAACTGGGACTCCATATTTTTCTTTATTATTAAGGATCACTTGTAAGTTTAATCCAAACCAAGAATTATTAAAGTATTGAAGGTATTTTTCGGAGGTACATACGGGCCTTTTATATCACTGACATAGGATCTATCATACAACACCTTGAAATAGTATGGAACCTGAAATATTGCCTTTTGCAAACTGTTGATAACAGCAAACTCACCAAGTCATCCCATGTATTATAAGAAATGAACATTTATTTGAGGGGGATGGATTCCAAGACCAAGGCTCGGAACCGGTTTTTTCTTTATGAACCGGTTTATTCTTCATACAAAAAATACGGGCATTATTATGTTCTTAGGTTTATTATTTCATATTTAGTGGGACAATCTAATAATACGAAGTTGTTACCTAAATACATGATTCAGTCCCTTGTAAATAGCATAAAATAATTAAAAAAAAATATTGGGCTATTATGGGATTAAAAATAAAAACCGGTTCCGAGCCCTGATGGATACTTAATACCTACCCATTACATATTATTGCCGTACCTTCGTGGGAGAGTAAAGACGTTGCTTTCTATTTCCGTAAATGTTATGAATAATTTTATTTTAACGCAGTTGTATGTTGTACTAAGTGTTAATGGTAGAACTAAAAATAAGTTTCTCAGTAAGTTCAAGTACATGTTTAAAAGACTACTGTTGCATTTTGAATTGTGAATAGTTATTACTAACTTAATATCAAAGTACAGAGGTTACAAATATATTAAATCATATCAATTAATTTGACTGGTAGTGTATCTGGTTACTGGATAAACTTCAAAATAAATGCAGATGTTTTCGTTTTATTTTTACTTTGTTGCTGAGTGTACTGGGATAAGGTTCTATCGGAACTTAACTTACAGCTACATGTGCAGCTACACAGTTTGTGCTTTTTATGCAAGTTATGTTACATAATATTTTAATTGATATATTTTGTCTAGCTAGTATGCCTACAACCATTTATGAAAGAAGTTCATGTATAAACACTTCTGTAATATAGTTTTAGTAAAAATGTATGCCATACTGACAGTGAAGTCAATAAATGATACTCAAGAATTTTTATGTGACTTTTACTTTTGTAAATTACTGTGGTCAACCACCAAGTTTTCCTTTCGCAAAGTTTTAAGATTTGAATATAAGTTAGGCTAGCCAATGCATAGTTATTTATTTTACACTCTACACCCTATCGAAAGATAAAATGAATAAGAACTACCAAACATGTACATTCATTACATTGGGTCTATCTTGTGCCATGTATGCAAATCATGAATCTAGGATATACCTGGATCTGGCATGAGTGGTGGGGGTAACTGACAGAATGGGATAGTCTTATGTGGATGCTGATACGCAATAATGTGTCAACCCACATTAATTTTTCAATAAGATGTCAACTCAAAATATTAATGCTTAAAGTTGACATTTTATTGCAAAATGGATGTGGGATGACTCATTTTTGCTAAACACCATCCATGTATCTTTTCTTTCAGTAGGAGTAGCAGCGAAAGAGCTATTATTGTTTGTCCTTGTCACAGTCTCACATTTTATTTGTTCCCCATCTTTTTTTTAGTATGGATAATGGTGGGCAACAAATGAATTCGACCAATCACAGTGTCGCATTTGCGTATGTTTCTAAGTCAAATGAACGGGTAAGCATTTCAAAGGGAAAACCAATCGTTGGGGCTATTCGATAAACGACAAAGCTAAGCCATTCAAAGGTTTTTTTTCCTGGGAAGCGGTGGACGGGTCCCTGGTTATGCCTCAGACTAAACTAAACTACGAATTAACCTTTTAACCGCCAGCAATTATGAATCGAGCGTGCTCGTGTCGCCACCGACAGTAATTGTACCACGCAGAGTAAGATTGGCATAGTTACGGGAGTTATAAATGTGCTGTAAAAACCAAATCAGATCTTTGTCTTATTTATCAGACTGTGGCGAAATGAGCTGGATATGTTATGTCTTATATATCAGACTGGCAGTTAAAGGGTTAAATATAAAAAACCTCACCAAAGTCTCCTGCCTCTGAATGGAATTACTTAATTTATTTAGGCTCTCAGTCGACGGCAGTCAACTTTTTTTTTATTAAATTAAATTAAAATTTCTTTATTAAAGACAAGATATGGTCCATACATTTGTTAGTTATTGCTTATTAGGCTGTTCAAGATCCTGAAAACGTAACATTAAATATAATTTTAAAGGTATTAAATATTCATAGAAAAATTAAAAAAAAATATGGTGTAAGTATATAAAACATGTCAACAAATGTACTACTTGTAGAAATTTATCTTAAAGTTATTTTTTCAACAAGTTAGGCAATTATTTATTAACAAAATTTTCTCGAACTTCCTTCTTTATTGAAAACGAAAAAAAATGTATAAATAACTATAGTCAGACTGTAAAAACTCTGCAGCGTTTTTGATAGCCCACGCAGTGCAAGTGTCATTTTAAACGTCAAACTTCTATGAAATTATGACGTATACATAACACTTACACTGCGTAGGCATGGCGTAGGCTATCAAATCCGCTGCAGACTTTGTTTGGTGCGACTATATCGTAAAATTATGTCGCTCTTTAGAGCCCTTCTTCTATACATGCTTAATAAGATCACATTATAAAAGTTTTAATAAAGTTAATACTTTGCTTAAAATAAGTTTTAGAATAACATAGAAAATTGACAAAAAACGAAAAATCAAGGTAAAATTGTAAAATATAAAACAATATTATAACCAAACTATTAATTTTTTCAAAACTTTTATATCGTGATCTTATTAAGCATGTATATGAAAAGGGCTCTCGAAAGTGACAAAATTTTACAATAGTTATTTATACATTTTTTTTTTTCGCTTTCATTAAAGAAGGAAGTTAGAGAAAATTTTGTTAATTAACAATTGCCTAACTTGTTGAAAAAATAACTTTAAGATAAATTTCTACAAGTAGTACATTTGTTGACATGTTTTAAATACACCATAGTTTTTATTTTATTTTAAAATTATATTTAATGTTACGTAATCGCTTTTTCACGCCACACGTTTTTCCCGAAAATGAGGCGCGGAGGGCTGTGATCAGCGTTGAAGAAAAAGTATAAATAATGGAGATACAGTTCTGCAAGTAGAGAATGTTTTATTGGAAATATCCTCTTATTTTATAATATTAATTTTGGTTTCTTAAATATTAATACTTTTTGAGATATTGGGGAAATAAAAAATATCTATTTTTCCCCTTTTTTTTGTTTATAACTTTTGATATTTTTTGTGTGCTTCGAATACATTTTTCTAGGCATCATGACGAATCTAATGCGGTATCACACGTATTTATCTCGAACAGACTATATAATTTATGTTAGTAACAACAGTAACCCAATAAAATATTTAATAATTTATAAACAAACGTAACTTTGCCCGCTGACCCATTGCCCATAACAAAGGACAATCTAGCTTATTAGCTATCATGTTTATAAATTAAGGTGTTCACAATAAAAATCAATTATCTCAATAACAATTTTATTATTGCTTGTTATTATTATTCACATAATACAAAATAAACTATGCACAAGTTGACCATTGATGTCGTTCTATTAGACTTTTCAAAATATTATTTTAACAGCTTTTGCAAGTAATGTAACACGTATTTTACATGAAAATAATAATATACAAAAGTGGTGGCAGTCTCCGCGAGTCTGTTATGATCAAAACAATTAAATAGTAAAGACAAGTAATATATATTGTAATGATGTGTGTTCTTTCATGTTTTATGTTTCTTTTTGTACAATAAAGTATTTTACTACTACTACTACTACTACTATATATTTTGACTCTTCCAGTGAGCTCACTAGATGGCGTTAAAATTTAAACGGAGTCAGTGCTGTGTGTTGTGAGTTGTGACGCCTTTAACAACGGCAAATAAACTTTATGTGAAGATTACTGTCTTTATTATTCACTTGTATATGGTTGTGATGTTCACGGCGATAAATAATTAGCACGATATTCATTTAATCATGGCCGAAACCTTATGCTACCGCTAGTTATAAGTAACTGTACATTTCTTATTCAGAAAAAAATATTATTGAAACGCAATATATTTACAGATCATTTCATAATATTTCTAATTGTTTTCAGATTAACTAACTATGTATGCTGTTTCGATATTATCAATTAATTCTATCGTTAATACATAAATACAGGTTGAATCTCCTTTGCGAACAGAACGTCGGCAGGACATTGTGCTACTAAAATAAAATTACAGCACAGGATAAAATTAGGTACAAGAAATTTAATATAATTGCTTGGAAATGGAGTTTAAACTTCCAATAAAGTAGGTACCTCAGTCGCGTCGCTTCACAACCATTCACATTTTTAAATATCTGAGGTTTTCATGAATAGTCATGATGTTAAGCATCTTTTAGTACCTACGCAATTTTTAACAGTATTGCTTTGTCTTGCATTATTGGAAAAACTGCGTAAGCTAAACCATGTGTTGATTCGTTATGATTTAATTCCCGTAAAACATAGTGTATAAAAAACAATTGAATATAATAGTTATTATTTACATGGAAATCTTGACACGTACCTATAAAATGTTTTCTAAAGTAGGTATAAGTACATGATGTAAACAAAAAGTACCTGTGTTTCGGTAGCTTTATTATCATTGATTTCCCAATGACTACACACAATTGTGGTTTGACTTTAAGCCTCATATATATAATCTGTAAACTCGAAATTTGATTGCCCACATAAAAAAAAAAAAATTTCTATATCCATTTATAATTTCAATAAATTCTATTGTCAAAAAATGTCGGACCAAATACTGGCCCACCAAATACTGGGCCAAATACATAGTTTGATAATTTGAAGTTATGGAAGAACATAATCCAGTATCTTACAAGTATGTGTCAGAGTAGTTACATATTATATTAGTCATACATTGCAGTTCATCAACTTTTTACTTACATGTAGTTTTTTACCGAATGATGTAATATTTTAGTTTTAAAACATAGTTCAGAGCGTCTACTGGCGTTAGACCAAGAAAAGTCTGCAGCGATTTTGATAGCCCACGCAGCGTGTTATTTTAAACGTCAAACTTCTATGAAATTATGACGTTTTAAATAACACTTGCACTGCGCGGGCTATCAAAATTGCTGCAGACTTTTCTTGGTCTAACTCTATATACTACGAACCATTATGTTTGTTCGTGTATTTGCCTCTCTGTCGCCCATTGAGCGATGGAGTTACATAAACATAACGAAATAGGGGTATAAATTAACATTGAAAACATTCAACATAAAACATGTAAAGGACTCACAGATACCTTGGCATATTGTATTAAGACAAAATAAAATTTGGCGATTTGATAGGTCCATAAAAACGTGTAAATACATATCAAATACATTTGTAAAACTATTCCAATTAATATATCCCGCAATAATTATACGTAAAGTCATAATTTAGATATTTTAGATCTCCAACCGATTTAAGAAACCCGAATGTTCCCCACACAGGTTTAATATGCAATTAGATATCGTCCTTATAAACACTGACAAAGTGCTTGCTTTCGGTAACGTCACATGTAGATACATTTGCTCTGAATTTACCTACGATCTTACGGCTATCAGGCACTAAAAAAGACGGCCGAAACCCGTCCAGGCAAGATTTACACTCGTCATTGGGTAATCTACTAGAAGACAAAACTACTTACACATATTGAGTTATAATAAATTGTGTTCTCAGTCTAAGGGTACCACTTCATTAATTGCTAATACGACCATTTCTAATTCCATATTAAATATTAAATATGGAATTAGAAATGGTCGTATGGTCGTAATAAGACGCTAGTAGCATTAATTTTATGCTACTAGCGTCTTATTATCAACCAACAAGTTACCTTGTGCTGGGAACAACACAATAGTACAGTTTGTGTTACAAGGGATCAAAATGATATATTTCCGTCAAGGGCGTACATTGAATCCTGAATGAAGCGACGGATTCTACAATAGAATCCCGAACGTAGTGACGGATTCTAAAGTAGAATCCTGAAGCGTAATGAGGGATTCAAGTGTTAACGCCCAAGACGAAATAATTTTGATACCGTGTGACACATACTGCTTTTCACATCAACTATGAGGAAAATAAAAAAAATCTTAGTGTTGACACTACAGTGTTGCCACTTTTTAATTTCTACTCTTTTTTGCCAGGCTGTACATACGATGTTCATAGTTAATTATATTAATATTTTATACTGGCAATGAAATGTCGTTGAACAGAAAAGTGCCACTTTGATCCCTCCCAGCAGGGAAGAGAAATCCATTTTCCGATTAGGTGATGTGAAATAGTACATTACATACCTAGGGAGGTAAATTCGATAATGCTCCAGATCGCAGGTGTTTGTGGCCGGAACCGAAGGTGAGGGTCATAAATATGCGATCTGGGGCTTTTACATTTACCGCCCGTGGTTTGTATAAAGTTTTAAGTCTTGCCTTGGCCAGGAAGTGAGATTTTCTTCCCGTCCCGTGGGAAGAAAATCCCACTTACGGGCCTAGGGTGACATAAAAGTATATTGTTTGGATTGTGTAATAAATAAAGTGTATGTGCGCGGAGGTGGCGCTCCGGCGGTCACAACCGGGGGCCGAAATATTTCTTAATCTCAGTCCATTACAACCTATACAATATATATACAATCGATAAAAAACACAATAATGCTAATAATGCTATGATTAAAAAAATCTCCAAAAAGTTAAAAATTGACAAACACATTTTAACACTCTTATCCTTATCAAAGCGTAAGTATGGATTCGTCGTATGTCGTATTTACACGTACGTAATGCGCTTAAGTTACATGCAAATCATAGGCTCGACATAGTAAGTACAACGGCTTTATTAATTCATTATTACTTATTGACTATAATAGCAAAATGTACAATGGGCGCTTGCGACAATCGCGACTGTCGCCGGCAGTCGTGCGACTATTTAATCGCAAATGGAGGCCAACTCGCGCCGCCGTGACTATAGTTAATGTGTACCATATTCAATATACGCTTGTACACCTATAGCTCACAAAATCTTGAAGGCGGAAATGTAATTACATTAATTCATTATAATCATTATTAATAAAACATATTTACAATATACACATAGACTCAAGCAACACAAACACGGCGTAGAAAACAAATTAAAAATTCCTCTACCTAAATTGTGCTGCCAAAACTGCGATTCCGATTAACATTCAATTGCTTTATTGGATATGCCTAATGCGATCATTCCAGCGGCCTTCCATTCGTCTTCACATCTTACCATTAGATTAAAACTAGTCTTAATGACATTAAACAGACTAGACATAGTAGGATCGTCTGCATGTTCGTCATTCACACTCAATTACTATAGCACGAGAAGTAACCTTCCATTCCGATAAAATGCACGCATCTTCCATTCAATTAAGGTAAATCACCTATCGTTTGACACCTGTAGCACCATTTTCAGAATTGTAAACAACGCGTGCCAATAATGGGTGTCTACAATGGGTAGATTTACTACTTACTATACTCGAGATCGATCTTAAACAGACTACAGTCAACACAGAGGCAGACATTTACTTGTGCGACATGAAAGCGACTCCTAGAAACAATCCACCAATCAGTTTGATAATCGCTCCATGAGGTTCTATGAGAATTAGCCTGGTCTTTTGATGGCAATCAATGTATATTGAGTTGTTACATTTAGATGATTCGGACAAAACTCAACATAGGCTCAGAAAACTTTATTAGGGCAACATTATTTGCAGGTCTGTCACAACCAAGGCTCCAACATAAGTGCCAAATGGAGCGCAAATAGGTTTGGTGAATCTTAAGTATCGCTTCCATGTAACCGTAAAGCCCTGTCTCCATATTGCGCGGCAAACTATCGAACATTGGCTCGCGAGGCAGCCGCGCGCAATGGATACCGGGTTGGCTCGCGAGCCATCAGATCGATATGGAGACAGGGCTTAACTTCCATGCGTGAATAAATTAAGAGAGTGAATCACAGAGTCCATTTAGTGGAATAAATACTTGTGATGCGGCGCGCGCCTCGCGCTAGGGCTTAAACTTGACCAGCGGGATGTTCTTGGAGTGCAGGCACTTGTCACAGACCCACTCGGCATACACTTCCGCTGTGAGCAGCTGGAAAGCCGGCTCCGTTAGGCCTGTGCAGCCCCTGGAATGAAATTTATTTTATTTTATTTTATAGCCTTATTTCAGAAAAGGTACATTTTTTTTATACTATATCTACAGTTTTCCTTAATCTACATTCTACGGTAACCGCTTCTGTGTGCATTTGGGCAAAGGCCTCACCCAATTTTCTCCACTCTTCCTCATTATGAACTAATCTGGTCCATGTTTTTGTTTCTGTCCTTCCAGCCATGTCTTGGATTTCATTGTGAAAGGTTAAATAGATGACTAATTAAGTGTGGTCTTATGGTCTTTGTATGGCCAAATTGATGGTAATTCTATTGGCAGTATTCAAATTGACTTGGTCCACATTTATATTCTTTAGTCAATCAATCATGAATGTTCAGATCGAAAATCAGGTTGTCGGTTTTGTACCAGTTACTATAGATTAGATCTTGTTGTTGAATGTTAGTATTATTTAATGAACTATTGACTTAGATTTATGAGAATTAGTACCACATATGCAAATGAGGGAATGTGGGGTGACAAAAAAACGAGAAAATTAATTTTAAAGCTTAAAGGGGGTCGGTACATGAAGGATTCTCTGAATTGAGATAAATAAGGCCAACGAAACACATAAGTTAACAAAACGGCGTTTGAGGAAAATAGTTAACAGAAATTACAAAAAACATGTGTTTGGATAAA
The DNA here is from genome assembly GCF_910591565.1 of Cydia splendana. Lineage (NCBI taxonomy): Eukaryota > Metazoa > Arthropoda > Insecta > Lepidoptera > Tortricidae > Cydia > Cydia splendana. The sequence goes on along the minus strand of NC_085976.1, from coordinate 4,759,209 downwards.
CAAAGCCTTTGAATAGTGGTTTCAAGTTACTCAATTTTAAAATCTGTTTTTAAAGAAATAATATTTCTGTAATAGATATGTTAATAGAGTTGTTTACAGTTACATATAGACAGCGTTGTTATTTCAGGGTCAATTAATAAGTAGTAATTAGAAAAGCATGTCTCACCTGTGGAACCAGAAGTTGCATCCAGATTCACAGAGAATTGCTTGGTCATTATCATGTACTTCTTTGTGACATACTCCACAAGGGTATATGGGAGGAGCATTTGGGTTCTGTGGATTAAACACCATTGGTTGATCTGGGGGATATACTTTCCCAGCACTAACAGGCATTGGCTTTGGCCCAAACATGCCCATTCCTTGTCCCATCGGGCCCACTCCTTGCCCTCCGGGCCCGCCCATTGCCATGCCACTCATGCCTGCCAGAGGTCCACAATTCCCCATATTACCAGGGCCCGGACCCATCCCCATATTACCACTGCCTCCCATTCCCATGGGGCCTCCATGCCCCATGTGGCTGCTTGAGTATGGCGGACCCGGGCCCATTGATGACATTGGACCATTTCCTCCCATAGGACCTCCTCCCATGCCAGAGCCCATTGGACTTCCATGTCTTATCGGACCACAGTGACCTGGTCCCATTCCACCGCCTTGCATTGGGTTTGAAGACATTATTGAACTGCTTGGGCCCATAGAACCATTAGAACAACTGGGACCCATAGGGCCATTCATTCGAGGCACATTCATACCTGGGCCTCCTCCACCCATAGGGCCATTCATTGGCCCATTCATGGAACCTGCTCCTAGAGGACTATGCATGGGTGGCCCCATCGGACTGTTGCTCATATGGCTGCCTGCCATTGACCCCATATTCATAGGGCTTCCCATTGGCCCGGAAGACATTGGTGATCCCATTGGCATAGAATTCATAGGGCTCATGGGACTGCCCATTGACCTTGACGCTGGTCCCATGCCTGGGCCCATACTGTGATTGCTCATTCCCATATTTGGGCCTCCCATTGGTGACATTCCACCCATATGGCCCATCGGACTCATGTTGCCCATAGGACTGATACCCCGAGGTGGCATTTGCTGATTCATTGGGCTCATACTGTGGGGTAAAGGGCTCATGTGCCTCATTGGGGGTCCACCCATACTGTGCATTGGTCCCATCATTCCCATAGGGCCGTTTTGACTCATCATCGGGCCATTCTGGCTCATCATAGGGCCATTGTGTGAAATTGTAGATGGAGAGTCATCAAAAGGATTGGATGCGACAATGGTGTCTCCATATCCTGTTAATGGAGGAGGCAGCAGGTCCTGAGCGGTGGGTGGGGGTTGCGGTGCATGGGCATTGTTAGCATTTGATGTTTTTCTTCTCTTCTTTGGATTGCTTGGTGCTGGCGCAGAAGGCGTAGGTGTTTCCATGGGCGGCTTGAAGTCCGGCGGGCCTAGGCCCGGCCCGGGCAGCCTGTAGGCGCCGGGCATCCCAGCCAAGTTGTGACTCATCCTCACTATTATTCAGTGTCCACTCTAATAACCATCATGAATTTAGCTCACGCGAAATACACGTTCACACATAAAGACTTCGCATTGTCGCTAATAAGCGCTGTAACGTGCCAGGAGACTGATTGTGTCTATTTCTGTAATCAAAAAGACCATTGGTCAATAACCATAAAAATGGTAAGTGGGAGCAATTTTTGAATGAAAACACCTAAAACAGACGTTAAAAACGTCAGTTATTAGCTGAAATACCTCAGATGGGCAAGAATTGAAGCATGAGCTACATCTAGCAGTAACCTACGTAATTACACATGCAAAATGCACATTAAAGAAAGAATGACAACCTTACGGTCATCACAGGTCATGATGAATTAAAAATAGAACAAATAACTTACGGCATTATCAATTTAGCATCGGAATTACTGATTATTTTTTTTGTCCTCTTCAGAGACCCCAAGGCAGGCGTGCAACATATGACAAAATACCAAATTTAGACCACGTCTCCCATGAAGTTATTGGTTTTCACTGATTGTTCTTTACAAGAGTGTTGTCTAAAGACATGAGTAGTATACTTATAACCAATATTAATAAAGCATTGATTGCTTTTTTATTTACGACTCTCAATAATCCAAACAACACACGCCACATTCACGAAGTATTTTTATCAGAAAATTGCCGCTAGAGGGCGTAGTTACGTAACGGTAGCGTTCAGAAATAAAGAGTTCTTATGAATGCGTTCAATAGTTCGAAAGTCGAATATAAGTAAAAAGTATTTTTAATAAAAAGGAGTGTTTTATATCTGATTATTTATTTAAATCACACCTGTACCTGTATAATTAGAAGGTTGAAATTACTGTTTTGTTTTCGTTGTTTGTAAACGCAATATAAAAATTTTGCACATGGGGCACGTAACTTGCGCATTTTGAGACATCTAAACATTGTACAGATTATAGTTCTGCATCATGTAAAGAATGTAATGAAGAAAGAGTAGAAATAAGTAATACAACTATACTGCTCGCCCAAGTAACCAGCCCTTTTACTAGCTCTTTAATTACAGGTGCCGCGTGCAAGCGTCAACAAATTAATGTTAAGGCCTGTCCAGACGAGAACAATTTTTTGCCAATCTGATTAAATTGTCCGATCCGTCCGTCGTCGTCGTCATCCGTCGATTTTTGTCGCGCGACAAAGAGTGAAAACTTACAGTAGGCTAGAAAATTCAAGAAAGAGCACTCTGAATTTGGCAAATTCGTTACGAATCAGGCCTTATTTACAAACTTAGCGAACATTACTTACGTGCGCAAGCTGCTTTCTCTGTGTGTACGTGTAAGCACCAAAAAGAAGTAGTGTAGTAAGTATATACCTACAGAAAAGGGGACGACGACGATGGACACTTTCCCAAGTTTTCACAAGTTGTTTCTCTGTCCCTCTTAGCAGCGACATAGCAAAAAGTACTCGGCCAAAGGGTAATGTATATGCCAAAGGTATGTGGTGTTGTGTTCCTGGTGGTTTCCAGTGCTCCGAACTCTCCCAAGGACGGATCCTAGGAAGCTTGTAGGGTCGGCAACACACGTGTAACTGTAACTCCACTAACTCATTGCTTGCGATGGCTGTTTAACATTTTGGATGCCAACGACCGATATATCCGCACCGCAGGTCCAACGCCAAAGACCTATTAATCGGTCACAGATCACAGAGCAACATAGACCTACGTGCATACGCATAAAGTTCAATTTCAGTTTTGACACTTCGGTGACGTGGCGTCCGAGGGACAGCTTTTGTTTGACACGGCGTTGAAAAGGTTAATGTCAGGCACGCTTGTTTGCCACCGTCGTTGTAAAAAAATGAATAACTCCTAAAGGACCGTGTCGCAAAGCTCAGGTATTTGTCTGCTGCTGTGAAAGTTCTAAGCTGAATCGGTTTGGTTTACGTGGTTTTGTATGAAACTGTAGTCCTAAGGTGCAAGTAGCATAAATGTGGCTGCTTCCCGTGGCTTTAGGCGTGTATTCCACCTGTCCAATCCAATACCTTGGTCCAACGTCATTGCGTCTCACTCTCTCATTAAGCAAAATGTGAAACAAAATACATATTGTACAGGTGGAATACCACCCTAAGGAAAACATTGCTTACATTTTACTGGATTCTGGGCCAGTAAACTTTAACCCTTTTCCAGGCATAGTGCACCTAGCGACCGCATACTCGCCAATAAAATTTCAACCTTAGGAATCCGATTGAAGGTTCATATTCGATTGGTCTTTCGGGAAAAATTACTTGATCATTAAATGAATCCTCAATTTTAACCTTTTGTTTGACGCCGTGTCAAACACAAAAGCTGTCACTCAGACGCCACGTCACCGAAGTGTCAAAACTGAAATTGAACTTTATGCATATGCACGTAGGTCTATGTTGCTCTGTGATCGATTAAGTAATCGGTCTTTGGCATTGAACTTGCGGTGCGGATATATCGGTCATTGGAGTTTGTGCATCAAACTTGTAGTTTGGTGCGGCCTGGAAAAGGGTTAAACCAGTAGTCTAACAAGTTCCTTCTTTTTTAAAGTATGTAGCTTTAAAATATACTAAACTTTCCAAACTTCGTGTTAATATATGTAAATATAAAAAATAAAACAACAAATTTCATTGCATATTATTCTTTTTATATTTTTTTCATCAGTTTAAATGGAAAATACAATTTTATTTATTTATAATGTTGTCATTTATTTATTGTAAACAAATATATTATAAAAGATTTACATATTACTATCAAAACAAAATATTCACAAAATGGCAGACTAACCAAACAGCAACATTTTGAGCTAAACAAGAAAAGAGAAAGTTTGGCACTGATCCCATAATCGAAATTAATGAACATTGCTTTTAAGAGTTAGTCTGTTTGTCCAGATTTTGAATAGGTACCTTTTATAACGATACTTTTCACAACCTCTCTTCAGCTCAAGGGATTTGCGTGGTGTAATACTGACTACCCGCTGCGGGTCGCTCGCGACCCAAACCAACGGCTTCAAACAGTTAAGGCAACGCCAAAGAGAGCCTACCTCTTGACTATTGTATCTGTGGTAACTTGACAATTATAAGCTAATCCGCTGCCTCATTCGAACTCCAAATTAAAAAAAAAAACAACTACTCAGGACTTCCTTCATAATGGATAAAATCAACTCAATTTTAAACATTCAAACAAATCATCAAGCATTTCAAATTATAAAAGTACCTCTTCTATACCCTGCCTTAACAAAATTATATATATTACACTTAGTCAGTTGACAAAACAAAAATAAAGCAATGGAAGAGGGCTATGAGCAAAAGTAATTGCAAACATAATCATATAACTTTCGACAGTGTAGGATCGCAACAGGGTTGCAGCCGTCGACCGCAGTCGGGTCCCTTCCACTGTTACATGAAATGCCGAAAAGAAAAGTATAACTCATAAATTGTACACTTGTTTATACACTAATTTTTTTTTACATTTTAATAATTTAAAAACAACCAGTACTTGGTCGAGAAATTTATATCCATTTTTTTTTGTGTATTTTATATTTTGATGAAATATTTAAAAGCTAATTAACGTGAGCCGATGTCAGGATTCATAGCAAGTCGTCGTTCGCTCGAACCGGCTGGCAAGTCTCGACTCGAGCTTGTATAAACACATCTATACACAATAACACTACCGCATCGTCTATACATCTTGACTCGTATTATGCAGTGATATTTCGAGGGGCACAAGGAATATCGCAGCATCGTTCCGCGGCCGCTCACTCCGCCCGCCGCGGCGACGGTCTATATACATGTGGCGAGGCGCAGCGACGGCCCGTTCCACTCTACTGTACACCAAATTTACAATAACATTTGATCAGAATACGCAAACTCAACTATATCTAAAAATAAAAGTAAGGTAAGGATCTTTATGTAACGCCCGCCTTAGCCGCTACGATATCAGCTAATATAACGCATTACATAAGTTTGCACATGACAAATTAGCCACCCGATAACAATATTCTGTATTATAAAATAGGCCCGATTCATTGCTTGGTTAATAATGGGGTCAACGTGACCGGCCCGACATCTCGCGGTTCCGTGTTGGCGGACAACAACTATGGTGCTCAGCAGCAAAAGTTGCTAAGCGGGCCAGGTGTTCAAAATGATCTTGACGCGACTTTATTGTTAAGAGAATAAGAGCGTGTCAAGGTTATTTTGAACACCGCACCCGCTTAGCAACTTCTGCTGCTGACTGTGCATTCACTCGCTTGACGGAAGCTACATACATTCATCTCGCCAAGCTCGTGAACGCACCATCACAAGCGACGTGGCGCGTTTGTCATGCCGCAAAGAACAATACATATCTGGAATTAGTTCTAACTCAGTTTAAAAAGATGTGATACTAGACTCTAAATATATACATTGGACTATGATATTTCATTGAGATATTTTTCCTTTGTATAAGAAATATGACAAAATACATAACTTCCTAATTACTTAATCGGTAACAATCGAGCAACATTTGACATTTTCTTCCTCCCTTTGTGACAATGTATCGAATTTCAACATTAGGGATATCTTATTCATCTCATACAAAATATTGTTCTTTCAAAGAAGTCGATGTTAGATTGACAGCAACAGGAGACGCGGACGGGCCAACATGGCGGCACTAGTCTCGTGTTCCCGTCAAGCAGATTACAGACCAGCTTCGTCTACGAGAGGATATTAAATCTTTGTAAAAATATACTTCATGTTCTCATACACTAGTCATGAATCACGTGCGTCAATGAACAGTGCTTAATCAACGGTTCTGACATATGGAATGCATCTTACACAATATCCACTTCAATAAATAACAATTTCCCTGAAATTACTAACACAAGCAATCAGTATCTCATTGTGAAACAAATAATTATAATAAAACAATTCAGAGTGCTTAAACTAGTGGTAACAATAACATTTTTAACGTTTGTTCCTATCGATTTGATTGAGTTTCCTATTACCATTTTATTACCATTGTGATGATATTTCATAATTTCGATACTGAATTTTTAATTTGAGAAGGGCAAGCGATGTCATGATGAATAAAACACGATATGGGCAAAGTGTAGAAATTTACAATGAGAGTGAAAATAAATACTAATAAATAAAAATCCAACGAAAATTAACTAATATCATGACCACAAACATTGAGCATTTTAATGAGTAAAAAGCAATTAAACGACAACTATTAACTGAGCAACTAAAAGGCCGCGCAATTGTTGAATTGACTAACCAACTTGCATGTCGTGATGGAGTCACTTGTGAGCGAGCTCCAAAACAATTGACAATTATAGTGAAATAATAGCAACTTCATTTTGACACAATAATTGACAAAATTAACCGAAACAGTATCCTTCAACAAGGTTTCGTAAACCTATGCATGCTTGCATCATACTTATTATATTACAATGATAATAATACGTATACGCATATAATAACAAAGAAGTATATAATATGTACATTAAATGACATTAGAATTTAGGACGCTTCTGGCGTTTAGAATTGATTCATATGCGTTTGGAATTAGCTGGACTTGCGAAGTTGCCGCTCAACAATAAAACCAGAGTTACTTAACGCTATAAATCATTTCAATATGGACGTTAATATCAGGACAAAATATGCAAGACGGCTCTCCTCTCGCCCGGGCCGGTGGCAGTGGCCAAGCTCTTACTTATCGACAATATGACGAACCTTTAACCCTATTTGGAAATTTTAATGTTAATTTTGGATTATTTCTAACAAAGACTGACGTGTGACGAATTTCAACAGTATTTTAGTTAGATTTGACAGCAATTTATGGATAACGGCACGGCATTCCCACTACGAATTAATTCTCTAGGCAATGAAACCGAGAGTAGTAAATTATCTCTCGAGTCGTTTGACATTTCTTCTATGTAACTAGACTACACAGGCCCCTAATAACAATTGTCATAAGAAACACGACAAATTATCGTGTTACTTGTGACAATTGTCATTAGCTTCGCAAAATAAGTACTTATTAATTGGCGATATAATGGAGTTTTTTTTAATTAACATGTTGGTGGCAAACAAGCACACCGCCCGTAAGATGGTAAGCGGTTACCGTAGCCTATGGAGGCCTGTGACGTCAGTAACAGTGATTTCGACAATTGTCGCACCTGTCACCGTGGTGAAATAGGGGCCTGATATTTTTATTCGTTTATTGTTGTCACTGAAAGATTTGATTCAAAATGACATAATTTTGTATGCTATTGAAATGGAGGTTAACCCCCCCACTTCCCACGGACGATACCGATTCAGCAAAAGAGAATCTAATTCTAAATTTAAAAGGTCTATTTTTGCTGACAAATTTAGACTCCTGAGAGAGGGATAAAGGTTGTCGTGCAAGTATGTATAATTGTATATTGTGACTTGGTTTTTCCAATAAATGGCATGTCATCGAACTGCCACCGCCTCGCCCGAGCGCACTATATGTACTAAGAGTTTATTGTGTTCTGGAGGGTATTTCCGAAGAGGACCAAAATAATTTCTTACTCCTAGTGGATGTTTCGCACTGGCCGGTTATTGCTAACTTTAGGACACAAGTTGTATTGAATTTTTAACAGATTTCAAACCGTAAAAGCAAACAGTATCGACCGTCAATCTCAAGAACTTTAAAGCGTTTTATAATATTTACAAGATCTTTCAATGGCGATTAGAAGACAAATAAATATGCGGGCACAACAAGGACTTTATTATATATGCCGCGCGACGGATACCGGGACATTATATTTAAATACTATATACAACACGAACCTGGGCAAGATACCATAAAACAAAACAAGCGTCCATCTTTAATTGGATGGATTCCTTAGAGGGGACGAAGATGGACTAAACCTTACAAACGGCGAAGCATCGAAAGGATCGTGGACCATATTGATAATATACGAACATCACCGACTTAAGATGTTATAATTGTTTTCCAAGGCCAATAGTCTTAAAATTGACTTCAAAATTGTTGGTAATAGTAAAATAATTCAATAATCAGTATAAGCAAATTTCATTTGGACAACAACAACATTAGACGGCAATTATTTTCGAATGGAATAAAATGTGGACGAAAAAATATCAAGTGGACTATATTATGTAGATAATAATTTGTTTTTATACTCATATAATTTACACAAAGTAATAGATCTAAGAAGTCTGTGAACGTTGTGTTACAGCTTCTTATTACGGTATTCAATGCGTTTGACCCACACTTTTACTATATGCTATTTTGAAATGATATTACTGGAAATATGGTGAGTTACTGATGTATAAAATAATCATGTAAATAGAATTGTACGTATAATATATACAATTCCGAAATATATTTATGTATATAAAAGCAAGGGACAGTGTCATGAAGAAGATGATCGACAGAATTTATATATACATATTATTAATATTAAAAATAAGTTCATATCATAATTTCATTCTTACAGCTTTTTGGTTGACATTATTTTATCGTATTGTCCTCGAATTTAAATACAAACACTGGAAGTGGGTGATAATCAGCTTGCAAACATATAAACAAATATAAGGAGTGAAGTTATGTAAAAGCTCGTAGTGTAAAATAATTTGCTCTATTTTAATAGGTAATTACTATTTTATCTTCTTCTCATCAGAAGTTTGTGACGGTGCAGATGTTCACACATTACGGGAGAGTCATGCGTTACATTTCTGAGCGGCCGAGGTCGGCGCGTCGAGTAAAATTAATGGAAGAACGTTAAAACTTAAAATAATCTCCATATCAGATATGTCGACCATCGGGGACTCGGACCTCGACCGCGGCGTTAAGATGAGACATGGAATTCGATCACTAAAACTATAATAATAATCCTTAAAATCATTAACGAAACAATTATTGTATTCAGTCCACACGATTGCGAATCTGCAAACGAACATGGCACTGTGTAAAAATAGATCGGAACGCGGCCACGATCTCAATCGGCCTGGATCATCGGAGTCGCAACGCAGACTGATCGGAACGATGGCTGACCGCGACCGTGACCGTGCAGGACGGGGCGGTCCGGCGTCGCTCTCCCACGACACAAGGCACTCACTGTCGGCGGCCGGACGGCGCCGCGTACGAGCTTAGATGCTACGGCAGTATACAGTCCCTCGGCGACGGGCGGCGGGCGAGGCGGCGTGTCACCGTCAGTACGCCTGCGTCGTGCTCGCGCTGGGGACGCGCTCCGACTTCAGGTTACGCTGCAAGGGAAACATCAACATTACCTATGGCCATTTTTTAGTCAGAATTTATTTGGAGCCTTTGGTTAACTCTTTCAGTGCGCGGCGCATCATAAACCTTATCGCACCTATTAGGCAGTAGTCGCGCGCGTTCCGTGAGATCACATGCTACTCAAAATGTAGAATAGGAACAGTATTTTTAAGAAATTAATTACAATCTTCACTTACTGGAAGGTCCTTTAATCGTGTGACAGACTTGAAAATAAAAATAATAGCCTCATATTAGATATAACCGGGTCCAACACCTACTTTAATACAGCAATAGTCCCGTCGTATACATATAAAATATGATTAAAATATTATTATCTTTTATAATGGTCTACTCTACACTATGGTCTCTCTATAAGACCCGTGCATAGGGGGCAGCATAGGAGCCGTCAGATATTTGGCGCGAGCCGTTTATGCTTCCGATGTAGCCCACAAGATGTCATAACCTTCTATGCACAAGGAAACGTACCGACGAGAACGGTAGATGGTAGCACTTGCTTTGGCAATGTACATGTGCACATATGTTTCCGATTCAGGCCACAAGATGGCAGACCCTCCAACGCGCACGGCGCTTATAGACTAATGTGGTAAGTCGGCGGGACACTCACCAGCTGGTCGTATTGCTGCACCATCCGCTTGATGTGCGTGAGCTTGCGGTGCAGGTAGTTGACGCGGCGCTTCTGCGCCTGGTACTCGCCGTCGTTCTGCACGCGCCGGTACTCTTCCACGATGCGTTGTTCTATGCTCTGCAAGTTCATACCAGACGTGTTAATACGAGTAAAACTCTAAAGAGAGTGCAGACGAATATGATGTGGTTCAGATAGGCAACTCTTTTTATTAGCCCATTCATATCCTCCTAAGGCCCTACAGTACTTATTCAGTTCAATGAAATTTAAATCATATTCGATTGGAACAGAGTTGCTTTTGCTTTGTTTCGTTCAGTTTTTGAACAACGTAAAATCAACTCTATTTCTTACACTAAAGGTTAAAATTTCTGTGGCAAATATTGCAATTTTCATTTGTATGGCTGGGCCTTAGGAGGTTATGTCTCACTATTTTACGGCGAAGACTCAGCCCAATAGGGGGCTATAAATAATACGCGTGCCATCGTGCGTACAACGGTTGGTATTCCGTACCTGGTGCGGCGAGGGTGGCGGCGCTTTGACCATTTGCGCGACGCGCGCATATAGGGATTCGTATTCAGTCTATAAGACACATTCCATCGTGACAGACAAGCTGGTATTCTGTACCTGATGGTGCGGCGAGTGTGGCGGCGCGCGCTTGAGCTGGAGCTCGAGCGACGTGAACAGTTTGGCCACTTGCGCCACGCGCGCGTATAGGGATTGGTACTCGGTGTATAGTTCCGCGAACTCGTTCTTGTAGGCTCGCCGCGTACTCGAACTCGTTATTGGCGGGTATTGCCTGAAATGATAGATAATGTTTAGTATTTTCACTCACTGTAGTCTTTGCGGAAAGAGAAGAGTCATAGAATGTATTGGTTCCCTTATATTCCACGACTCTTTCTGCACAGACTCTAGTTCAATTTTTGTGAGCCTCCGACGGCTAATGTGAACAATTGGAAACGTTGTGTTTTCTTATTATTCCAGCCACGCAGAAATTTTGTGGACCACAAGCAGCCCTCATGACTAGTCATGATACTGTTTAAACCCCTTAAAATTTAATTTCATTTATTTATGCTAATATAGGTACCTATACAAAAATATCCACGTCATAAACCCGGATGGGGCATAGCAGAAACCTTATTATCTAGAACTTAAATACTAAATTATCCTAATTACAATACATAATAAATAACAATTTATACGATATATTTATATTGGGTCAAGCAAAGGAACTTACGTTATTATCTAACAAATAAATACAGTAAATATATATTTACTGGTTTCATTAGATGAGTTTACTTGATTAGAGATAAACGGAAGTACCTACGCTGAGCGCAAACAAGGTTAAAGTTAACAAAAGCCTACATTTTTATCAAATAATTATAAAAACAGAAGTATAAAAAAAGCAAACGGCTTTTAGCTCAATTAATGAATTGTGGCCATTTATTTAATTTTTACCTCATTCAAGTAATTGTAATAGCGTTTATTGCTGATACTAAACATAAATAAAACATATTTTACATACTTAAAATCTTATTAACTATTAGCACATCGGTTTTCCGGTTTAGTGGTCAGCGTGTCAAGTGACACATAGGCCTCTTCCACCTCATTCAAGTAATCACGACTCAAGTTTCGTTGTCATAAATAAGTTCAAAACAATAATTAATACGTCTAATTACTTAATGAGAATCTTGATATCTCTTAAGCCTTGAATTAAGTAGACAGTACAAACAGCAATTAAGGTACACCGATGTACAGTTAACAGTGTGGACGATGGTACAAACAAAAAAATAAACTAAAAAGGCCCTTCATTATCTACGATTTACTTTATCTACGCTACCTCTTAGTTTACTTATTTTTTATCCTGTTATTTCCCACGTAAAGTTTCTTTTTATACCTACAGTAAAATAAAAACAACGCTAACTTCGAGCGAGGCTTAATCTTTTTAGTTTTTACTTTATTAAAAAAACTAGAGTTTATTTTACTTCTATTGTAAGTTCTAATTCTCGTTTATAACCCACAAACGAAGCCTAGATACCTATAGAATGGTCAATCGGACTACATACTTTCACTTTCTGACGCCACGGATCTGATTAGCGCGCTTGCGAAATTCACGGAAATATATTACGTTCAACAAAGTTACAGTATATAATCACCTGCAAACATTATCTACACTTATGCTCATCAATATTTTGTCATTTGACTTATTTCAATGATCCTAGAAAACTCAAGTGACACCATAGAACTAATGACAAAATGTTTTTGTGTTTGTGTAAATCGACTAAGTGTTTCTTGTTGTTACTCTGTCCCGTCAGCCAGGTGACAATAGCACAGTTTGGTAGATTAGAAGAACAGTTGTACCACGTTATATTATCGTAATTCGTAGATGGAACCTTGTGGAAAGGATTTCTAACCACGACAAAAATGGATTTTTGTTTAGTTCAAATGCCATGAAACTCAGGATTTAAAGTGACCCAGGCGACCGTAACCATGGCAACGATTGAAAAAAAAAAGTTTATTCACCCGTTTGTAACATAAATATTTTTGCAGTTCTCCATAACGTCTACACAAAACTAGAAATCGTGAGTGTTTCCAAAAAGACTTTTACCAATCATATCACCTTAACTTTAATTAAACCCTTTCCAAAGTGTGTTACATAGAAAACTCCCAAGAGAATTCATGACAAATGTTTTTGTCCATTTGTCCGTGATACACTTTAAGGGGCTACCCCACGCCAATGACCTTCGATCTGAATCCCTTAGTTTACTAATGTTTTTTGTGGCTTATCATATTAACAGCAACGGCTTTTAGCAATATAGTATCCCATATTTGCTTCAAAGTTCATTGTCTTCGAGATATTTGGCATCAAAGTTGAACAATTTTAGGCTAAAAACTGGTTTCTGGCCATAACTTTTGTGTTAATTAGTTTAAAATTAAAAACCTAGACACGTTTTTCGAGACGTCAAAGACGAACCCAAATATGTAGATTTCGTACATGTAAGATCCTTCACAGCAAACTAGATACGAAAAAAGTGTTATTTTAGACAATGCTTAAAAAAATCATTAAAAAATAAGTATTTATTTCTTTCAAAATCCGGTAGACCAAAACGGAGATAAAAGATTGAAGAACCGATAACCGTTTGTCTTATAATAATTCTATATGTAGTGCAAAAAAAGGAGATACGATTCAAAACTTGTCAAAAATCGATGAAAACCTCGGGTAGCCCCTTAAGGCCCATGGCAACACAGCTATTGCTAAAAAGTGCATGTCATCCAACGCAACTTTCTATGAGAAACTGGTTCTGAATTACCTATCCGTACAATTTTCTCTAACGAACATCCGATGATTATTAGACATAATGGAGGCTGGAAACGTGCCAAAGAGCGAATGCGATGTATCCTAAGGTGTGACCTTGAAATTATAGTATTTGTCTAGTCTAGTTTCATAATATTAGCGACTCGAATTTCGACTGTTACTTTCACTTGTAGAAAAAAAAATTGTGTCTTTTTATTAACCTTGTAACACTTTGCATGGTTATTAAAAAAGTCCTAAGTTATTAAAAAGAATGATCTTGACTAGTAAATGGGTCAACTTTTTCTTGTCACTCGTTGCTATGGTTACGGTCGCCTGGGTCACCTAAAATACAGTTACAATTTCTGACCTTTTCCTTAATGGTTCATCTACTTAGCATATCAGTAGAACGTATTTTAACATTTCGGACAGAATAACAACAAAATAAAGTTGATTCTCCTGTGAGATAAATTGTGATTATGACGTTCAAAATTGCGTGTACGAGTATACATTATGACGTCCGACTCTATTCGGATAGAAGTGTTAATTGTTTAAGGGGCGTCAGACATTCTATCAAAACAATTATTTCAGTGTTTATGCGTTTTATGATTCCCTTAGGCCTGTGTAAAATGAGAGCAGGCCATGGAGAGACTTGTTGTCCAGGGACGGGTCAATGGCTGTAAGTCAAGAGGACGTTCCCCAATGCGTTGGATGGATCAGATAAAAGCCCTTACCAACACCCCACTTAACACATGTGCCAGAGAAGCATCTGCCAGGGAGAACTGGCGTAGAATCGTTCCTCGTTCAACTTGGCCACGACTGCTCTGCCAAGAGTAATTCGACGGAGAAGAGAGAGATGTAAAATGAAGGATGATATTAATTACCTTTCAATCTCTTCTACATCAGTCATGGTCTCATCGGGCCCCGACGTTAATTCAGTATTTTCTAAGGGTTCCGTATTTGTGATGTCTTTTTCTGTAAGAAAATAAAAACATTATTCAATCAGGTATATGGCTATTCATACCTTTTAAACCCTCTTGTGCAGATTATATTGTTCTTCTGACTATATCATACTACACAACTTTACTGACATTTTCGTGGGAAGCTATAGGGCACACATAATTTTTGAATTGATAGTACACAATCTTGTTAAGGGTGTTATTCCATCTGTCCAATATCTTGGTCCAATGTCATTGCGCTCAGTCTCTCATTAAGCAAATTGTGAGACAAAATACACATTGGACAGGTGGAATACCACTCTAACCCACGGATATCCCGTGCGGAGTGGATTGTGAACCTGTTGGAATACAAAGCTTGATATTATTCGCGCGTCAGTTGACATCTTTGGCGGTCAAACCGTAACACACGTATTAGGTCCACCAAAATCATATTCAACCAACTTTCAGTTGAATAAATATTTTGATCCGCAAAGAGGATTCAGTACATAAAGGGATAGTAAAATGTGCATACCTGTGATACTAGTTTGCTCTACTGGGGGACTACTTCTATAACCGTTCGCCTTCACAGGACTCGGGCAGAGCTCCTTAACAGTGTTAAAACTGAGCGTGTAGCCGTTATCCTTTTTGACTGTAACAAATGCATTAATAGATAAGTAATTAAATATCAACTTCGATAAGCATGTTTTTCTAATGAATTATAATTATGATCGTTTCCTAATTAGGTACTTTTAAGTGACGTACTTAGACTTAATTTAACCAAACAGAAATTAGACCTTCATCAGAGAAAGAATAATAAATTTTAGATCAATCCATATTCATAGATATATGATTAAAAAAGTAACTGTCTGCTACCTTCTCACACTATATCGAAATTTGGTATTAAAGTGTCATTCTATGGAACTTGCTAACTATGTAAACAAACTGCCATATTGAAATTGTCAAAGAATGATGAATTTACTAGTGATTTTTGTTTACATAGTTAGCAAGTTCCATAGAATGACACTTTAAGTTTGTTTTTATAGTGGAAATCATCCCTTAAGGGGGTGAAAAGGAGGGTGGAATTTACTATGGAAGTAGTATATGAAAATAAGCACTAATTCTATGCAGACAAAGTCGCGGGCAGATGCTGGCTGAAATTAATTACGTATTTAAAACGGAAATCCCAATATCATATAATGATTATCTACATTGATTAGGAGTGTAGAAAGCGATATTTCGTCAATCGTTTTATACACCGTGTTTAAGTCACGTTTGTATCGTGAGTCATCGCACAAACAGGAACACTCGTAACATCAGTGGACCTTATTACAAAAGGCATAAAGTCCACCGATGTACAGTTAACAGACGGTACTCATTATTTAATGGAACCTGTCGTTGTGTTTGTTTATCGCCGATGGTAGTGTTGTTCATTTACGGTAACAGTTTATGTACATTAATTATGTACGTACAGTCGACGTCATAGGTGTGTTTACACTTTTCACCTTATTACAAAGGGGTAAGGTGCAAACGTGTAAACATATCTTTGACGTCGACTGTACGTATTAAGGATTCATCTACGTAAGGGAATTTAAGTAGATTAAAAGAAGAAAATATAATAAATTGAAATGTAGTTAATGCTTTAGAATGTTTCTAATTTCTCCTGCATATAGCATACGTTGCCGTGAGATAAAGCTGAGTATCTATTTTGAATATTATGTCATACATGATTGATACTGAAGAAGAACCTATTGTCCACCCCTGGCTTAATCGCTATACATATATTATGTTAAGGTTAAGTCACATTGCAGCCTTTTTACCCGTTCACGTCGAGAGTATGCCCTGCTGTTAGTGTCATACGTTAGTGATTATAGTGCAGTTGCTGTTGATGTTGATAAAAAATACTATATAATTTTGTCTATGTGACTATATCGCCATACGATTTAATAAATATGTGACTATAGTAAAAATTGAATTCGTAATATTTTATGTACCTAAACATGGAGAGGAAGAGAGATAATTGAGCCGTGAGAAGAATGTATAGGACGAGCATAAGAAGGC
Source organism: Cydia splendana (assembly GCF_910591565.1). Taxonomy (NCBI): domain Eukaryota; kingdom Metazoa; phylum Arthropoda; class Insecta; order Lepidoptera; family Tortricidae; genus Cydia; species Cydia splendana. Next base: position 4,742,527 of record NC_085976.1, on the reverse strand, counting down.
AAGGGTGGAAAACGTCCGTCCGGGCGTTTCAGTTATCGCCGGAGTGCCGAAGCTTTAAATCTCCTGCCGCCCAAAGACCTATAAAAAGGTCTCCGACTGAGTAGTGGTTCCGGCCCAAGCATAATTACACTTTTAACTTATACGCGCCCAATGACCTTTTAAAAGGTCTACAACTTTAACCTGTCATAAAACTTCAAATTTACCGAGTATTGAATTCAGATCAGTTTTGAATCACAGATCAGATCATGTTACACAGAATCACAGTCAATCTGTGTAACCAGATCTGTCAGTATTGAAGTAATATCCAAAACAATGACGAGGGGTCGAGGACGTGGTAATTTAATCGATGATTTTCTTGACTATCTCGGCAGATTCCTTGTGTATTTTTGTTGTAAATGATGTCTAATATGTTCGTCTTTGTTTTACCACATTTCTTTTTTACTTTTAATCAATATTCATGTAAATACAACAATTAACATTTCGAAGACCTATAGGAAGGCATGTGGGTCGTAATATATTTAACGTTTTTTATAGGTCTACGGGCTTTAACCGCTATATTGGGTTGGTTTGCATTGGATATGCTGTTCGTTTAACGATCAAAATTTGAATTTAATAATGTATTAAATTGTTTTATGCCTTTTTGAGAAGCTTTATAGTTAGTTTTGGCAAAAAATATTTAAAAATTCATATAATTCAATCAATAGTAATTAGTAGCTATAGGATTTTAATAGGTCTGCGGGCAGTTACCCTATTTTTATAAAAAAATTGATATGCTCGAGTTTAGCGCCTATTAGTTAGGTCATTTTTCCAGTTTATTAGTTTCCCACTGCTTGTGTAGAATTGAATATTCACTGTATTTTTATAATCCAATAGTCAAAGTAAGATAATATGCTGCTTGTGGCTAATATTATTGTTAGCATGTGGCAAAGGTAGGAAGAAAAAAATGTTTGTAATAATATTTTACATGAAATGCGTTATTTAATTCTGATATATTTAAAATATGTTACAGAAGCGAGGTAAATCAACGTAATGGTACATTAATTATTTGAATAAATTCAGAAATACACTATGTAAGAAAAACAACTTTGTTGAGGTAGCGGCCCAGAGTCCTATAAAAAAGACATCGAATTTCGGTGTTTCTTTGGTTTCTTAACCTTCTACTGATACCCCTTATGATGCTAAAAAAATCTCACATCCATAATACAATGCTATGACAATTTAATCATACGTCGAAGTCTTGGGCCGGAACCATGTGAACCTAAAAAAAGGCCTCTGGGCTTGTATCCCATGTTTGACGAAAATATTCTGGGCGGCAGGAGGTTAAAAGACCTGTCCACTCTCAAAGGACTCAACTGGCGCAGAATAAGGCCGAGCGGCTTGGTCTCGTGTGGGTCAGCGAGCCAGGGAAGTAAGGGCTGATTTAGACGGCACGCGCGTAATGAAACTCGCATGCGAGTTCTCGCAGTCTATATAGGGGTCAAGTGTGTAGTACCTGTGGTCCGGTCGTCCTCGTTGTCGGAGGCGTGGCGCTCGCCGGAGGAGGCGCCGGAGCTGCCGGTGGCGTAGCCGGAGGAGGGCGGGCTGGGGCGGCGGTAGTGGGAGATGCGCTGCTTCTTGGCGGCCGGCGCCTCCTCCCCCGCCGCACCCCCCACACCCGGCCGCTTGCCGCCGGGGGTTCCGGGCGCGCCGGGCGACGCGCGCGGCGACAGGGAGTTGGTGGAGTCGCTCGAGACCGGCGGTGTTAGATTTTGAGGTTTCCGCCTGTTAAACGTAACTAATATTAATACAAGTCACTTGTACAGTCAGCAGCGGAAGTTGCTAAGCGGGCGAGTGTTCAAAATGATCTTGACGTGACTTTATCGTTAAGAGAATAAGAGCGTGTCGAGGTAATTTTGAACACCTCGCCCGGTTAGCAACTTCTGCTGCTGACTGTATTATAAACTACAAACGGTCTAGGTCAAACTAGAGTCATTTAGGACTCGTACGCACTTGCAGTTGCGATCGCGGCGGCACACCGCGAGTCGGGTCAAAACTTCGATTTTAAATAATAAGCGACCACGCATAATACGCTCTCTACCGCCGCCGCGATTGGCGGAGCACCGGCGACCCGTTGGCGACGCACCGTAGACATTGCTAACCGCAATTGCGTATATTATTTATAAGCCTCTAACGCATAAGACTTTTCTCGCGGAATCTCATGTGAAGCCTTAAGTTACAATGGCGGCGATATATTTACGGCAAGTAATTTAAGAGTTATACATGTACTTTGAAGGCAAAGCACCACTTCGATTCAAAAAGTCGAAGGCTTATGGGTGCATCATATCAGATAAAATTGAACGATAGATATTGAACACAGTCAAATTATAAGCACGAATTTCCAAAAAAAAAAACGTGCTATTTTTGTTGAGTGTCATTCAGCCCTACTGTAATATTGTATAACAAACAAACATGTTAAATTACCCAGAAATATAATTAACTACAATTTGAATAACAACAATATGAGAAATTTTAAAACAATGTTGTTTTTCGTACATGATAAAGTTTAATCTCGACAATAAAATTGCATTTGCGATGTGATTATGGTTGAATCAATACTATTAAACATAGCAAGTTTTCCATTACGGACTGAAGGTTATGTCTAGATTCATTCCAATATGATTACAATAATATTTCATGTAAAATTCTCTTTTCAATATCATTGACAAATTGTAAATAGTTTGTGATATCTACAATTTTTAAGTGTAGTGTCAGAGACAAGTATATTAAGACTGCACAACTAAGGACAGTTGCACCAAACCGTCTGTCACCATAAAAACGTTGGCTAAAAATGATTGTTTGGAAAATTCCATAGTACTCAGCGGAGCAATATATACTACAATAAATCGGTTACAGGGCATCAAACATACATATCGGTCTTTTTTAAGGCCTGTAGGACAAGGTGTTCAATTGTCTCAAATCAGATTAGCCAGTAATTTAATAATAAAACTTTGTTAAGTTTTGTCCCTTTCTAACAAACACAAAAATGTCAAAATGACAGAAAATGACTAACGATTATCAACGGCTTGTTAGACTAGACAGGCGTTTATTAACGCCATTGGAATTGATTTTAGAGATAAGAAATGCTGTACCCTTCTTTTTTTGTAAAAGAACAAGTCGCCATTCTAGTAAGTTCTCGTTCACATAATGGTTATTTCATATTTGATCTTCGATTATTCTACGTCATTTACTCAGTTAGCTCAGTAGGTGGCGTTATAATCGTATGTCAAGGCGCCACACAAAATATATGAACCCGAGATAAACAGCTTTAAAGTTTTAGCTTGGAATATCCAGTCTTTAACACAACTCGTCTATATTAGAGTGTTCATCAGTAAAGGTCACATTTTACTCGGTCTTTATCTACCGACCTCGGTGAACGCGCCGCCACAAGGTCAAACAATATAATATGCATGCAAATAAAGAATGCGATATGCAGACGCTCGCTATTTTCAGCTTAAAACATATGTATTAACAAATTGCATATCTTCTAAACTTGTTATATACCTATGTATAATAAATATTTGTTGTTCGATTGGATATTTTTATGTTCTTCTTTCCAAGCTACTTCTATAGGTAATAAATAAAAATAATAATAAAAAGTAAATAATGACATGACATAAAAGCTCTCCAAGGGGCCTCTACGTGTTGGATCTGTGTCCCCACGCAAGCCTATCAAAAAACCGGGATTATAGGCCCGTGATAACCAAGGAGATACAAATAATAAATAAAAATTATAAGGACATTCTTACACAAATTGACTAAGTCCCACGGTAAGCTCAAGAAGGCTTGTGTTGTGGATACTCAGACAACGTTAAATATAATATGCAAATACTTAAATACATAGAAAACATGCATGACTTAGGAACAAATATCTGTGTTCATCACACAAATAAATGCCCTTACCGGGATTCGAACCCAGGACCATCGGCTTCACAGATAGGGTCACTACCCAAGCAAATTCTGCTACAATTTGGCAAGCCAGTGTGGAGGTGCCATTATCAAATGAAGGACTTTAGGAAGGGACTTGGTAGATTGACGTAGAGTAAGTCTAATCTATCTTTGCACAGAATTTGACAGAACCAAATGTGGAAGTTTCATCGTAAACGTCAGTATTCATAGAAATTTGATATTTGCGATGGCATTTCCACATGTGATTTGAAATGCCGTGCAATTTTAGCTCTTAGTCCGACTCATATGGCTCATTTAGACGGCGCGCAAACTAGCATGCGATTTTAGTCACATTGCGGACTATTCATGTTACACTCAATCCAGCCGACCGATCAAATACCTACCGCAATGTAATAACTCGCATGTGAGTTCTCGCACAATCTAAATTAACCTTTAACCTTTTAACCGCCATATATTTTTTCATCGTGCGTGCTCGTGTCGCCGGCGGTACCAAATTACACGAAATTTGTCTTATTTATCAGACCGCGGATTTTTTGGTGCGGGAATGATTTCGTGTATTTATAACTTTGCTTATTGTAAAACAATTACCAAACCATGAATTAAAAATAGGTAGTTACCTCCAAATGTGCTTAGAAATGTTAAATAAAATAGTATCGGTTTTAACAGTTATTACCTATTTTTTGGCTAGTATAAAACATTCCCGCACCAAAAACCCCAATGGAGCATTCCATGAAATTGTCTACCGTTTGTCCCGTACAAACGCGAATTTTCTGAAGATTTGCAGATATAAGAGTTTCCTTTTCTATGACAAATGGTCAAAAATATGCACAGAAAAATAATCGCCTGCTTTAAATGCCGAAGAAAAAGTCGCAACACAGGAAATAAAATGCCTTTGTACGGGAGAGCCCGTGGAATGCTCCCGATCTATGACAAAGTGTACATATATCAGTGTACGGTGGTTAAAAGGCGATGTATGAGAAGGTGTATATCGTGCGTTGGTTAAAAGGTTAAAGAAGCCGCGCGCGACCGACCTCTTGAGTATGCGTTTCTCCTCCTCGGTATAGAACGGCCAATCCTCGTTGACGTCGTTCCATATGTGCCTATGTAAGTGATAACAGTTGTCCTTCAGCGAGCCTATCTGTGGCAGGATCTTGTTCACCACACTGCGTTCCTTTTCCTTGATTCCCTCTGTAATGGTAGGCCGGGTGTTAGAGTTTCGTACTTACTTATAGACATCGTGTTTTGTAAGGTTTTCGTTGAGACGTGGCAATGATTTGGCTATTTTGTAGAATTAAACCAAGAAAAGTCTGCAGCGATTTTGATAGCATACGCAGTGCAAGTGTCATTTATTATGTCATAATTTCATAGATGTTTAAAATAACACTTGCAGTGCGTGGGCTATCAATATCGTTGCAGACTTTTCTTGGTCTAACTCTAGAATACGAAGGATATTTTTTTACAAGAGGGAATAACTCAACTATGTGTTTCGATCTCTGTTTGGGTGACAAATATAAAGCTATGTTTTTTAAAGACAATATCAAGCGACAAATGAATTAAGAAGATTACAAATTCATTTTACAAAGTGTTTTTCTTACCCACGATTTAACGAAAACGTTACAAAAAATACGATATCTGCGGTCACGTCAACGAATATTCAATTATAAAATTCAGAATTAATGAAAAATTTTATGTAGAATATTTGTTGAACTGAGTTATATTGTTGAAGGAAAGGATTGAACAACATACCTTGATTGAGCCTTAAGTATAACTCCGGCTTTTTGAAGGGTTTCAATGCTAATAACTGTATAAGTCTTTCTCTGAAAAGAAGAAAACAAAACACGTTAATAAGTTGTACCTTAAAACATTTACTGTCCAAATCTGAATAGTCAACCTTACGGCTCTGTAATAGAGGCTTCCCGTGACCCATACATGGGGCACGGACAGTGAACGTGTTAACTAAAAACATGACAGATTATGACAAACAATAATTAGCTAATTTGTTATGTTACTATACATAATAAATTGATATTTATATTTAGGCTTGTTAGTTGTTTATGAATAACGCCATTTAGATATTTGTATTGAATATGTTGGGTTTCCTAAGCTATTGTAGCGTTCTGTACCTAGAATCAGTTTTATGAAAGACACGTAGGTACCTATTATTCATAAAATCATAAAGCAACTCGGGAAACCCAGGGTTTTTCTACAATGTCATACTGCCATTGCTCTAAGATTCACGTGAAGAAATTAGCTTTACAGCACGGCTTGTGTAAATACTATAACACCGTGATTTTCGTGATATTTTAGATTTAAACTATTATATTTATTTTGATTGGTGATTCTTAATTAAGTTGAATTTGTGATAATAACTTTGAATGGCAAATTACTATTATTAGTAATCATTGTAATTCGGTTCATACCAAAGCAGTGTGAATAATTCTTAAAAACAACAGAGGCCTATGTGTTGCAATTGGCAATTTAAATTCACGTTTTTCTACTTTTGAGTGTCATGTGACGCGTTGCCATGTACAATCAACATCAAAGATAATATTTACAATTTTGCGCCTTTTTCTATTGAAATAACGCGAATAATGTATACATATATTTAACGTCAACAACACAGTTAAAAAACAATATGAATCTTATTGCTAAGGTGTTAAGGTTGTTTGTACGTGTCAACAACAAATAGCACAGCCTTGGCTATGAATCATATGTAATAGCCGTGTAAGCGTTGGCCGGCGAAAAACAATATAAAACCCCGTTGTAATGCCCGTCCAAATCCGACGGAGCAAGACAATTTACTTAGCCAGGCCATAATGGCTGCTATTAGCCAAATCCGTCATTTGTTTTTTGCTAGAATGCAGAAACACAATATTTGTATCGACTGGTATTTAATTACGCTAAGGTAATAGGAGTTTTCCTTAGTACTTGAATAACATGTTTAAGTAATTTGAGGAAGACTGTAAGAATCGTCGTTCGCGGTGTCTTTGCGCGTGATACAAAAACGACACTCAATTCCGATGAAAAAATCATACATAAACACTATCTGGTTGAAGCGAAAAAATAAAAAGATTTCGTTTTTCCACACAGGTTTCTAACAGTAATGGTTACAAGCCGAACGACGAACGACGAACGACCGACCAACGAAGTCGCAGACAGAGGCGGACATTGCGAAACTTCGAGTTCCTTACTGAAAACTACCTTTTTGGTTGAATAGAAGTCTTTGGTGCTCACTTTAGAGTCACTGCCAAAACACTCAATGTCTAGTGTTTCCAACACAGTGAGCTCCCCACTATTCCAATGTCATTAATCTCACTGACATCATTTAAGTTGACGCCCGATAAGTGGGTAGATTGCCAGGAAGAATCACCCATCTAATATTAGAATATGACAAAGTGAAATAGCATCTCACTATTTACGCAAGCGAATTGGTATCATATTTGATTGTATGAATAATATGAGTGTGAGACGTTTGGGAATAATTATGTAACCACAATTTTATTGTATTGTCGGTTGACATATCTGGCCTGTACTTATACCACATTGCTATCGAGGCATTCACTACTGCGGTAAAATATTTTAGTAAAAAAAAATTACCTAAAGTGCATTAGTAGTAGTATAGTATCTGCATAGGTACCTAAACCGGCCTTTAACAAAAACCGGGCAAGTGATAAACCATTTCTCTGATAAACTACCCGCCCCGGCTTCGCACGGATTAACAAATTATACACTTAAATCTTCCTCAAGAATCACTCTATCGGTAGGTGAAAACCGCATGAAAATCCGTTCAGTAAGTAGTTTTTGAGTTTATCGCGAACATACATTACACACACACAGTGGGGACTTTCGTTTTATAAGGTGTATTGACAATATACTCCGACCCCATACTCGTGTAAGTGGTTTGCCAACTTTCCTCTGCCTCGTTCCCATGTGTTATCTTCCTTTTCTCAAAAATGGACGGCAAAGTCGACGTTGCCGTATAAAAAATTGGTCGCGAAGTGCGGAGTTTATGGTCAGTCAAAAATTAAAAAGTTAAAAACATTGCAGTCTCGATTTTGGGAGTGCAATGTTGCATACAAATTCCATTATTTGTCGTGTTCCAAACTTTTAAAAAGTTGAAATGGCCATATCAAATGAAGGCACAGGCCCATTAAACAGCCAAACAGATGATTAGTACTTATAATTATAATGCTGGTACCGCGACTATTTACCTGTCTCAAATAGGTTGGCGTATTTTCGGCAGAAAAATACACTTCTATTTTTTAATTAAAAAAATAAAAAGGCGGCAATGCTAACTTTTTCAATTGTTTCTACTTTTTTCTGTGAAAATATATACGTAAGAACGTTGCTTCTGTAAAATACTTCTATTATATTTATATTTCTTGCACCATTTTTGAGAAAAGCACTATATATGACTTGGCTGGAAGGCTACTTGCTGGCTTCGGCTTCAATTAAACGGACTCCCAAGGTCGTCCGTTTAAAACGAATCCTCAGCCTGCAAGTAGCTACTTCCGAGCCTCGACAATAATGTACTATTAAAACCTACAGGTATGATAGTAAAATAGGTATTGTGTAAATACTAACTTGATGGACCGCCTCGCGAGTTGCGGGTTCTGAGGGGGCCTCTGCGGCTGGTGGGGGAGCTGCGGCTGCAGCGCGCCCGGGTGCGGCGCGGGCGTCGGCGCCGGCCGCGCCGTCGACGGCCGCTCCACCCGCTCGGGCCGTTCAGGCCGTTCAGGCCGCTCAGGCCGGTCAGGCCGCTCAGGCCGCTCGGACCGCTCGGCCCCGAGCGCCGCGGGCCCGGACGAGTATAGGGGATGGGAGGAGCGCACTTTCACACGCCGACCGATGTCCGTTTGGTTCGGTTTTATCACTCGGGTGCTGGAAATACAAGTGTTTCTTTTAAAAACATTGGTTGACAGGTGAATTGGCTATGTTAGGTTCCAAGGAAGACATGTAGATGTTAGAAGAACGAGTCTACGTAAGTATCTACGTAGTTGCAGGATATTCTAGCTCAGTCGAGCTTGAGCATGATTCTAAGTGACCTAGCAAAATAAAATATTAACCATTTCAAATTATTACTATTGTAGAACTAGGGTTACGGCTACGTTATAATATGGATTTTTGTTACGTAACATAACGTAATAACTCCATAATGTCAACTCTATAGGTATATATAGATATGTGACAGTGATAGATATAGCTAAAATCCCGAATCTTGCCTTTTGTTGTGCAATTATAAATATTACGAGTATAATGGTAGCTACATATTAATTACAAAATATTACGCAGCAAGAGGAAGTTCCATGGGATTGTACAAATGATTCATAAACTGCTTCTGTATTTTATTGATTGATTATTATGAAATACATTATACAACTCTCAATTTCAGAATATAGGGCTATGCCTATCTCCTATGGAAGAAGAACGAATTAGAGAATATTTAGTAATGTATTCGCCATTTATTGATCGTAAACTATGAGCCTAAAATGTACATCAGCAAAGCGAACAACTATCGCGAACATCAAAATTTCATTATATGTCTCTCTATTGCTCTTGCTCTACTCCAGCCATTCTCTAAGTGTGTTCCGCGGAACCCTAGGGTTCCGCGACACCCCTGCAGGGGTTCCGCAAGAATTTAGAACACTTAGTCGCCTCGAAAAATCTTACTATGCAAAAAACACACTTCAAAAAACTATTGTTTTATTGTAGGGTTCCATCAAGTATTTCGCTTTCCAAAAGGGTTCCGTCAAAAAAAAATATTGAGAACCGCTGCTCTACTCAATTGAGCGATGGAGAGGCAAAGGCATACGGTAATTTCGATCCTTTGTTCCTGTCAACATTTTGCCTAGGTTTTTTTCTTCGCTAGTTGGCGAATCATAATAAAATTAATAATTGAACGAATGATTGTATCGGTATGTATCTGTACAATTACCAGATATGGTTGGTTGCCGTTAACCACAGATGGTGGTTTCGATAAGGCGAATTGTAACGGGTAGGTATTTTGCTATTTCTTTTATAGCATTTCAATAGATGCCATTGATGCTGGACAAAATGAGATATTTAAGACATATATTTTGAAGAAAAAGTAAGGAGTGAACATTAAGTAAAATAAAAACCGGACAAGTGCTAGTCGGACCCGTCCGGAAATACATCATCTGTGAAAATGTCAACTGCGTAGCTATCACGGTTCATGAGATACAGCCTGGTGACAGACATATGGACAGTGGAGTCTTAGTAATTGGTTCCCGTTTTTACCCTTTGGGTACGCAACCCTAAAAACATTTGTTATTTTAAACTGTGTCTAGAAGTTGCATAAAAAGGAAGGTTTTAAACAGTCAATTGTATTTTCGGAAGTAGCTTAATCATTTAAACATGGGTTGGTTATTTTATGTTAAAGTAATATTTTCATTCCTATCAGTATTGAAGGAATTACTCTTGTCAGCGATACTGTAATTCTTAAACTCAAATTCCCCCAACAGGCATTTCGCACACTGCTATTAAAAGTTGGACTTTATTTCTGTATACCAACCGGTACGACTAGTTTCCTTACATTAATTGATTTCCAAGGCGAGCCTATAAGCATTTCATTAGCAAATAATGATTTCATTAAGGCTTAATTAGGGGGCTATAAAATAGCTATTGGCTTTTCATACGCAGTTTAGTTCGTTAATGTACTGTTACAACATTAAACGTTGAGAAACCGTGTTTATTTACTATTTATTAAAACATGAACAGAGGAATTAGATAGTTTACAATAAAGTTAAACTAATGAAATGTTTAAGTACTTAATAAGAACTGAGTAGCCACAGGCGAAGGCGATAATATTACTTGTAGAACATACCCCGTAATGGGTTGTAGAACTCATACCCATAAGGACAGAAAGAGCCTCCAAGTGGTCAGCAGTCAGCACATACCAAAAGACGCATCTTTAGAATGCTTCTAACAAGTCGATAATCTGAATACAAGTAACATCTCGGACAACCGTTATATGCGAACAGTCCACGACCAGTCCTGGTTCGATCCCCACTTTCCAGTAGTCCTTGATGATTTATGACAGTAAAACACTAATCATTTCTGTTCACCGCCGCCCAAACAAGCCCCAAGAAGTACAGGTCCCTATTTCACCAGCTTGACAATGGTCACCTGACAATTTCACGGTTGAATAGCAACCACGACACCTAGCCTCAATGTTTGGATCAGCAATGAAAGGTGAATAGGGATGATGACACATGTTGAATTTTATAACAAAATCTAGTAAAATAGATAGCAAATTATCACAATATTGTGGATATTAAAAAAATATATGGAAATAATACAAAAATACAGCACCTGAAAGTTTCAAAATTAAAGTTTTTTTTTAACTTCCAAAAACGAAATAAGCAAGTATACCATTCGATTCCTCACATTTTATACAAAAAAAGATTGTATAGCAACTATATACATAAACGCAATATTTCACCGACAAAAACGCAATTTTCTTGTTTTGTTCATACTTTAAGATGGACTCTCAGTGACCTTGACGTCACGTTCACTTATCGTTTTGTTAGGGGCGTTTCGCGAGTGAAGTACGACTGTCGGACTTTGTCTATCATTTCTGACTTTTGTTTTGCTTTAATGCAATGGGTCCCATATAGACATTTGATCCTAAAAACAAACCTGATTGATTGATACTATTAATGAAAATTTGTCATCTAGCCTATTGTCAGCATCAGGTGATAATTGTCAATGGTGAAACAGGGGCTCGACGACACTCACCATTTACTCTGTTCGGCGGCCACAGTCCTCGCCATGCGGTCCTTGGTGGCCTCGTACGAGTCGTCGTTGGCCTGCACGCGCATCCGTCGCGGCAGCGGCCCGCACGCCTCCAGCCGCCGCGCGCCGCCGCCCCTGACGCACTCAAACGAACCCTGAAACACAAACGTGCTACATTTAATACACGGCATAGATTTGTGTTCCGTTTGCTACATTACCCTTTAGGATTAGCTGTTAACCTACCCTACCTTAACCGAGAGCAGTGACCAGCAACACAGCCTCATCCTGGTCGAAAATTTGAGGTAATGTCACTACTATTTAAACAGGTTCAACCACAATTCACTAGACTAAAAAACAACGAAAAACCTGGCAACCTAACCTATAGATAAAAATGATACTTTAGGATGGGAAAGTGTACACGCGAACATGCTGCCATCTAGTGACCACTCTACCAGATATAAAACGGCTATGTAATAAACTTCTCAGGAATGTAATTTTCCATAATAAACCTACAAACACTGCTTCTACACTAGACAACACTAATAAAACAGAAAATAGAGCAAAAATCTGTCTGTCCAATTTATAACAAATTTTTCAACTCCCACTGTCAGCGTCTTTGTAATGCCACACGGCAGAGAGCGTTATATTCTAGAACTTACTATTTCAAACATGTCCTTGTAGTAAACAGTTAAAAGAACACTCAGATAAAGTTAGAAATAGAGCAAAAACTTGACTGCTTTCAATTTTATAGTAAAAATTAAAAGTTTTCCTGGGTCACCGTCTGCTACGTCTTTGTAATGCAACACGAACGGCCAGCGCCTGAAATCGCACTTTCTAACGGCTATTGAGTAACATTCCCAGTACGTGCTGAGCGGCGCATTCCGAATCTACTTCACTATTAACATTTTTTGCTAATTCGTAGCACAATGGTGGAAGAAAACTGCAATAATATCTGTACAAATGTGACCGGACACATATATACTACTTTGTACGCTAGGACGTTTTCTTATTTCATCTTTATGCCATTCGCTCAGTTTGACAAGCAGAAAAAAAGCCTTTTGTACTATAAGGTTTTTCTTTAGTGCAATATAGATTAAATAAATAATAAAAAAAATATGGTATCTTTGGATTAGTACTCAAATAAAATAGTTGTTATAAACTTTGCCTGAAACCGTCATAAATACCTATTTAAAAAATTATCTTGACACCTGATACCTAACTATCAAGTAATCAGTAGAAGTGCGTTTAAAATAAATTAGTCTGATCATTAGGAGTCGTTAACAGTTATAGATGCATATTAATATACAAAAGTAACCAGGGTGAATACGAAACGAAAGTTATTATACTTAAAATACACAAAAGGGCTGCTTATTGTATTCAAAATAAATTATTTCACACAATACATGCACCATGAAAATTAGTTTGTCAAAGGACTGTCTCATTTCACGCGGCTTCGCACGGGTTACATACACCTAAACCTTCCTCAAGAATCACTCTATTGATAGGTGAAAACCGCATGAAAATCCGTTCAGTAGTTATTGAGTAAGTTTATCGCGAACATACAAACAGACAGATGCGGCGGGGGACTTTGTTTTATAAGGCGTAGTGACTAGGACCACATAAAAAAGAAAAGTGTGTAAAAAATGTCATCTATTTGGCCAACGTTATCGGGCGTAGTAGTTATCGACAGCAACCGTTCCGCGACCCACAAACCCAAGCGGAAAGCATATTACAAAGGGGAGCCATAGAGAATATTAATCGGCCTCCATCTTGTCGGATCAGCTGAGCAACGGTCGTGGAAGCGTAAACTACGCTACGGACGAGGAAGGAAACCACAATAACGCATAACGTGTAACGTTGTTCGATTTTAAGCGTTTTATGTGTGTCTGGGTCAAAATAATCACACTGGTATTATGTTAGACAAAGTACAAAAACGAATAAGTTTTTGGCAAAAATTTCATTTTTGGTACAAGCTTTTATTGCTGACTGTACATTTCTTTCCACAGATAACTAATACTCATCGAGACAATTCTAAAAACCCCAAGCATAATTAGGTTGCGTTGTTTTATCACAGAGTTCCTATGGCCACGTCCTGTCTCCATCATCAGATCAGCTCGATGGTACTATAATATTGCATTGTCATCCGACTTACATATGTATGCAAAATTTCAGCTGCATTGGAAGTCGGAAAGTGGGTCAAATTTAGCTTGCACGATTTGACCCGTACAAACATAGTTAACTACATGTTTACATAGGTACATGGCAAGTTAAATAAAAGCTTGTAAAAAGTGAAATGAAGATCTGTATTGTTTGTAATTTTTGGTTTTGTAAATTTGGACTATCGGCTTTAGTTTTTTATACCTTATTTTTTGTCTATGGTAGGTACATAATACATAACAGTCTAGTTCACAGACATCTTTACGGGTCAACATTCCAGAAATACAATATTTACTCGCCTCTATGTTACTGACAATAAGGTCGTGTACCTATGTATATTCTAAGTATATTTGGAATGTTGGCCGTAAAATAAAACTTTATATTAATGTTATTATCATTACGACCTTAATACATAGGTATTTTCCGTATTTTACAGCTATACAATACAATTCACATGATATTTCACATTTCTGCGAGTAAATAATGTTTATCACTTGATTAAACGTGCTTTATTATTCTAGAACGATTATTAATCGCTTATTATGTTTTCAAGTATAACAGAACAGATGCCAAGTTCAAGTAAAAACGAATATTGAGATAAGAATTGATGTTACCAACTGTTACAAGCTGCACACATACCTACGACAGAATTGAATAAATTACACGTAAAACTTTGGGCCGCGTATACAAATATTTTTACTTCCATTCCGCCTTATCGTACGTTCGAAATAGAGGTTAACTTGTCGCCAACAGGACGCTATGGCCTCCTAAGCAATAGATGAGGAATGAGGATTCAAACGAACGCCAAAAGCACAAAAAAAAAACTAAAATTTTGGGCGTCTAACAAAATAATACACTATATTAGTTGCTGATTATTTGTTGCCGTGGAAACATGGTCCGTTTACGCGCACCTTTAACGTTCTAAGTAAACACACCTGTCTAAATAGTTCGTAATAGGTCCACCATCAAGGCGATCACGTTTAATTAGTCGACAATTTAAAATCACCTCTTCGACTTGCTGTAAAATATACATTTAAAATAGTGGACATATGTATCACTTTCGTCCAAGATGCGGTCATGGTACTTCTACGGTCAGTACTTAATTAATGTAAAGTTTGCATGTCAAAAGTTTCCTACGCAAGACGCTATACGAGTGACGTAAATCATATTATATTTACTCAACTGATATTGCAGTTATATAATTGCAAGGTTTAATTGAGAATGTGAGCATTACCGGTGCCTCGGGAGAAACTATTAATTATAGTATAATTAAGAATAGGTAGGTATGTCCGGGTTAATAAAGAAATTATACACTTATTTCACTTAGGTATATTTATAAGAACTATTGACATTTGTGATCACTTCATTTAGCCACTAATGGCAAATGGCAATTAGCAAAAAATGATTTATCAACCGCAGTAATTTAAGTTGATAAACTAAAAGTGACACATTTTAAACAAAATTGTAAATATAAATATGATGTAACCAAGTTAATTAAACACTATCTTTAATCTTCTTTAATTTAGTAAATAATCACATTTATCTTTCAGCTGATGTTTGTGTACACTCTACCTAGGATTTAAGATTATTTTTTCGCCTTAATGCATTAGAATAAAGCATAAACATGTTATTTCGAATACGTCTTAAAAGTTTGAACCAATCAGCTTTACTTGTACCGTCTTTGCATACTGAACTCAATATCAAGGACAACTGCTTTTTTTTTCTCAGTTGTATGTTTATTGTTTTGAATTTATAACTGAAATACGCAGTATAACTATGATATGCAAAAAGTTACACACTCATTACTGACAAGTTTGTGATTGAGTTTTCTACATTATCATTTATATTCATTTACATTACAGGATTAATCATAAGAAACATAATAATAAGAAACATAGTGTACGCTAACAGCGACATTTAGAGGGACGTTTGTTAAAATTGTCTTTCTAAACAGTTGCAAATAATCCTACTGTTAAATAATATAAGAAATATGTGAGAACTCATGTAGATGTGGTTACTCAATAACACAAAAACGACTGAGCAGATTAAATTAGGCATACAGATAGTTTGTAACTGGATTAAAATACTTGATCATTTTTCCGTGTCGAAAATCTACTCCTAAGATAAGTACTAAAAGTGACAGTTTGACGGCTGTTATCCGAATAGTTGTGGGCAGAGATTAGTAAAAGAAATATAAATAATACATAATTAATAATTATATTGGACTTTACCTGTGGACCCTCCATTTCTGCATTACTATTGATGCTGAAGTGAAACGTAGATTCATGAGTCGGGCCATTGCTAGTTGCGGGTGCCGGAATTGAGATTTTCTGAAAATAAACAAATCCATATGTTAATACAGTTTCTCAGACTAAAGAATAAAGATGACCATAACATTGTCCCTAAGGGATCGAACTTGGATCTCCACTACCCCTAATAGTTATTTGTACAACAAGAGATCAAAGTTTGATATTTCTTCGAGTGCTTATTTTGAGTCCCGTGCAAGCGAAAGATTCTATAATAGATTCACGAGCGTAGCGAGTGAATCTAATTTAGAATCTTGAGCGTAGTAAGGGATTCAAAAGCGCACGAGATGTAAATAACTTTGATCTCGTGTAGTACACAAAATTTTTCACCCTAAGCAGTGAGAACATACCTAGAGGGACAGAGATAATAGAACCCAAGTATATCGAAATTTTATTAGACGCATGTTGAAATGACATTTGACTATAAAGGTCACTTGAACGACATTTTGTCTCACTCAGTGAGCAAAATGCGATTTTGCTCACTCATTTTGTTTCACTCAGTGAGCAAAATGCGATTTTGCTCACTGAGTGAGACAAAATGACTTAGTGAGCAAAATCGCATTTTGCTCACTGTTTTTAAGAAGCAAAGTAGCTTTGTTCGAGCTGCTGAGGTGAAAAGTCTATTTCTTTATTCGGTAGACTAAAATTACATTTCATACTATGAAATGTTATTTTATGTTCATACTAGGAAATATCATTTTAGTCTACCGAATAAAAAAATAGACTTTAGAAGCCTGATATATGAATAAACATACGTAGTTCAAGAAAAAAATTGAATTATTGGTATATTGTAATATTACTTAATAATATCTATTATAATTCAGAACGCGGAACAATCTAATAATACAATTAAATGTTACACAAAACATGCGGTACGTGTACTGCCATTAGGTAAACTAGGCCAGGTTAATTGCGATCTAAATATATTATCTTCAACCAAATTATGCCCTTGAGCATATCTCATTAATGCTCTGGAGAAACTATTATACACTAGTCAAGTACGGTTCTTTTACGGGCATGTATAAATTTACCAAAAGAATGCTGTACCTATATTACGTCTATCATTAATTCATTACTATAAGACGACCTTTCATGATTATCAACATTTTATATACACGATGATTTTTAATCGGTGGTCAGGAACCAATTTTTCTAATTCAGTCAATGATGGCGATCACATTTAACTATGAAACCGATCGCGGAAATCGCGATAAAATAATAACTCTCTCATAGAAAATATCAACATCGGACCAGCCCAAATGTATGAAACAGGCAAATTTTTTTTGTGATTTCGAGGTTGGTCCCATAGTTAAATGTGATCGGATCGCCATCGATGACTGAATTAGAAAAATTGGTTCCCGATCACCGATTACATTTCTTGGTGTAGAAGTCGAAGGAATTAGAACTTTTTATTTTATTTTATTATTTATTTGGAGATCCAACAGTTGTGACACTTGTGACATTAACATAAACATTAAAGTAGATGCAGGAAGCCAATTATGGGAACTCAAAGGTCTTATTATAAGAACGTATGGCGTCCTTAAATTATAAATATGTAGACTTAATCAGAAATCACAGTTTCCGCTGCTTCCTGTTTTCAAACAGTGTTAGACTTAGACGCCATAAAAGCAGTTTGAATTATTTATATGGAGCATACATACAGACAACGAAACACTACAATATCTATCTCCTACTCGTACGTTACTACTTACCATTTCGGTTAGTTTTGCTTGCTTCTTTTTAATCGAGCCAAATGAAACTAAAGTAAAGTAGTCATTGTCCACTCAATCGAACTGATGCGATAACAAACACCTGCTGTTGATGTTGACAATAAAAGAACAGTAGACTCCCACGAGAAACCCACGACAGGTCTTGTTGTAGAGCCAAATATGGGTATCCTGGGCTAATAGCTCGATGCAACCGCGGTGAGTCGGTAAGCAATGACTTTCAGCGCCTGGCTTGCGTTCTCAAGGCTTACCAAGAGCGAGAGACTCGAAAGGTCCGGGAAACCAGTGTAACTGTAACTCGAAGCCTCGAAACATAAGCGTAGAGCCATACTGGTTTCACTGAACGTCGGATTTACTCAATTTCGGTAAGCTGTTTGGAATGACACCCCTGGACTGGCAACGTCGCTGCACGACGGAACGCTTCGTACCATTTCACCATCACATTTTATAAATGAATCCGCGAGCTACCGGAGCAAAACTCACTTTATTTTCTCACTCGGAAGTGGGACAACAATGTCATCCAAATACAACTGTACCGATACGAAGAATCCGTTTAAGGAGGTCGTACGGATTTGGATTCACGGTCCGGTTGGTTGCGAACGAACAGATATTTATCATGTTCTTCATTACTGTGTTCAACAAATGATTGTTTCATGTAAAAGTGACTGCGACGGAAAATGAAAGTGGCGGCCTATTGACTTGCTTAGGGGAATGGTGGAACAAACACGTGCATGTCTTTAAACAAGCGAATTCATCATCCGATATTTATGTTACGCGCTTTACGCAAATACGCAGTGAGGAAAAAAATCACATTATAGGTCGTCCAGCGTCTGTGTATTCACTTCGCCTAACGATCTCTCGGCTTAGATGAACCACTTTATGCGTGGTTTCGAGAACTTTAAGAACGATGCGTAATGGAAGGTTTTTGTTATGCTGGTTCGCACCAGGTGGGCGCTCAGTGAGCGATGTGAATGATTGGTCCGGTGACGCGTACACCTACATGCGTGGCCGCTAGTCACTTTAAGGTCGCGGCTGCGATGTGTGCCAGCACCACAATGCCAGACAATTAACCTATTAAAGAGTGCGCCGTCAAGCGGGGACCGTGCAATAACCCAAGAAGTCCCGCCGCTAACGTGTTAACTGACACCCACTGGATCACGTGCTTTTACACGCTAACGCTGAAAATTACAGGTGAAAATGAGACTTAAAACGTCATTTGTCAGTGGTAATGGTCTATTTAGTTCCGCATTGATTTCCGCTCACTGAGCCATGTTTACTGCCGGTTGTCATCAAGGTAATTGCGGAATTTACTTCATAAAACTCATCTAAGCACCGGCGAGCATTCATAAACAAATTGTCATCTGTTTTTCAATTCTAACGACGAGTCGCTAATCGCACAAAAACATTTGAGTGACGTCTATCAAAACGCAAGTCGCGACTGATAAACACAAGCCACAGTATACGGAGCTAATGAGGAAAAAACCCGCTACGGGCGGCGTGCGAGGGCACGCGGGGAGCGCGGCGGCTTTCTCTGCGGCACCACTGCCCGATATAAAGAGCGCGACGCGATGGAATACTTTGGCATTCGGCGATCAGCCGTCTCGCCCGCATCATCTGTGTGCTCATGTTCTGCCATAACATTGCTTGTTGCTCTTTCTTTTCTCGTATTGTCACTAACATAACAAAACAAATGATTAGATATAGATATTTATGGGTAATGAGTGCAATGCATCTGCATATTGTATTATGTCAAGGTCGTTGGTATAGTTATTTGTATTCCAGCGAAGGTCGTTTGATTGTACGCTCGGTAAGGCTGGAAAATACAAGGAAATCCATCATCCGTTTTTCAAGGTATTCGAACGCCTTTTAGTCGCTCCGTGATTCTTTCTTGGACGTCATGTTCACTGTTCCGGTGTCTGTTTACTTGCGTCATTCATTATATTTAAACGGGCGTTTAAGCAGTTTTTTGTTTAAATCGAGGGGGATTTCTTTATCCTGTAGATGTATTGTGGTTACCTAATTTCACAGTACGCGGCAAGCGGTACACGGAGTTGCAAAGTGAGAGGCCGCTACAAACGGACCGGTTCGGCTCTCGATCGGTGAGATATAACAAGTAACAAACAATTCTACGTAGTAGTTGCGGGACGGGCCCGGGCGTTGTTTTGCTGACAGTTAATGGCTTCCTTCTTGACAGTAGTAATTCAATAAATACATAATTTTTGAGAAGCAGGCGAAAGTAGTCATAGTGCACAGAAGTCTTATGATATCGCTTCTTATCTTGTTGACGTGACACGGTTGAAGTGCAGGTCGCGCGATGTAAATTCGACTTTAGATACGCGGACCGTGAATACAGAATGATAATATTAAGATAGCGGCCCACACGTCACCAGCCGCGATTATATATGGTTCACTCGAACACGGTTGGTGGCGGGGATTCCACGCGGATGGGATGTGATCGCTTCAACGCTAATTGCTTACGGCTTAGTGTATATTTCCTTCAAGTCAATATAGAAAATCAGTCAAAACAATGCTCGAATTATAGTTGCGATACGGTAAATAACCTGTAAACAATGTACAACAGCAACACAAGCAACATAAGAAGGCAAACTCAGCGAAAAGTATTGTGGAAAAATTCTAAACTGCAACACTATAAAGATATAGTGATAAATGACAATATCAATTTAAAATTAATCAAGCATAACAATTTTAAAGTAAAAGCGATTCTAGTATAAAAATTAAGAGATGTAGAGTCATTTTAAAATTCACAAAAAAACTTCAAATACCAATCGATACCATTATAAAAACCAGTTTACAAATTTGGCAACGCATAGAGGTCGAGGATATTGTCGTAACACAATTTATTAACGGTAGTACCTAGTAACTTTCATCGCAGAAGTGAGTGGCCAGTTATTCGTGAGGTTTCTACGATACTATTTGCATATTCGCCGACTTTCTAATGGACGGTGTGGCCGCGCTTGTCGCAATCCTCGGCAGCAGTGAGGTAACACCGATTCATTTAATTATATGTGAAAAATAAAACAATATTCCAAGCTCGCGCATTGTTGCCAGTGAAGTGCGCCCACTCCTCATTTTGCTTGGATTCTACACGCGCCAAACGCTCTCTTATTGGCCGATGCGAGTCTTAAAGCGTGACGCCCGAACCAGAATACCTTGCCTTCACATTTCTTCGTTCGGTTACTTTGAAACAAAGAAACATCGCGAAAACATTATCTCACATTCAAGAAAAATACTCAAATAATTGCAAGCCCTTGCGAAAATTTGAGGTCAGCTTCGGAATTACTTTACTTACATAAAGTTTGTTACGGTGAATGAACTATGCACACATTAATTATTTGCGCGTGTAATGAATTGATTAGATATTATTATCCATATGCTTAGCGCAATCAACACGAAGGGCGTTTATCGAAATGGCTTTACATATCTTTTATAACGTCATATAAACAAACTTGATTGCGGGAAAGGCCAACGATAAAATCATTAGGAAAATTTAGACAAGAAGGATAAATAAAGACTCGTGTTTCCGTAGAGAAATAGTCGGCGTATGCATTGTTTGTGTGCAAGGCTCGCGCTCACGGCTGTCAGGCAGGTCTCCGCAAGGATCCATTCTGGGGCCGTTCTCCTTCGCGGCTGCCACTTGTGAGTTGCGACCTTCCGTCAGAGGGGCGCCTCTCACCGACGTGACTGCAACCACGGCCTTACGTCGCGAGGCTGTATCGAAACTACGTTACGACGCTCTTTCCAAAGCCAGTTACTCAACGCCCGATAGGAGTTCCGTCGATACATACCTGACTCGCTCGACATAACCACTGGCGGACCACGTGATCGACTTGCGTAACAAATGTTGCCGGCACACCTTTTGATACAAAGCGAAATATATAGAAATCTTTCATAATTGAGATACATTAAAATGTTGAAATTTTGTTGCGAAAACTTTATCGAAGCCGAAGAGGTGCCGTCAAACCACCGGGCGTGCAACTGAGTACACATGTCGTTCAACTAATTAAACCGAATCAAATTAGTTCAAACTGCGATCATAAGTTAATTACCTCTAACCTAAATACAGCCATTCCGTAACAGTTCCGGCATCTATTAGCCCTACGCTCACGGCTGTTTATTTATCCAATGATTCATACAATACAGAATAATAAATATTATGTAGATTAAGCATGTTTTCGTCTCTACTATGGTATGATGCTGTTTTCGTATGATTTACCTTATAATGAGATTTCGTCTTTAAAAACAATGGTAAGTAAAAGGTGAATGGATGTTCTCACTAAACAGAAGACGGCCATTGTGCATTCACTCAGCATTACTTTTACTAACTCGCACAACCTAATCACATCATTGTTGCCTACTCACACACACACATGTATGTATGTGGCTGACATTAAAATTAATTATTTACCTATACCGTGAATTGCAGATAATAAAATTCTAAAATTTGCTAACTTTAGCAACGTGACCGCACCAAAAGATTTAGAAACGTTTAGTGAAGAATAGCTGGAATTAGATATTTAGTAAGACTTAAGGAATGATGAAATTAAGATGCAATGTGCAATTATCTATGACCGTTTGCCTGTAGTCCGTCAAGGTAGTGCGCAAGGCGAGGTGCAGTCTAAGACGGACTAGTGACGCCGAGACATTGTGACAAGTATTTGGATCAAGGTGCGAGACGCGCGAGAGTCGAGATCGGATACGAGGAATTTTTGTCGAAGATCACGCTCGCTCTCTTAATGGGGTGCATAATTGAACATGAAATCGATGTGGAATTATGAAGGAAGAATAATATAGATTATAATACTTGTGGCTACACTCAGCTGGAATAAATACACGCTGATAACCCACTCAAAAATGTTTCAATAATAGAGTCAAGAAAATTTTGAGTGCCCGGGAGAGGAGCTTTAGAAAAGTCACATGTGCATTAAACATATATACTGACATTACTGACTGACACTATAGTAGGGGAGCCCACGATGCTAAATCGGGATTTACTCGAGCGTCATACAGACATATTGGAATCGAAATATTAGATGATAAGAAGAAAAAAAAGTTATATAAGGTTTTTTTTTCCAGCGAGCCGGAAAACGTCTACAATTTTTTTTAAATTTCGGGAGGTTGGTGGAGGGTTAAAAATCGTTAAGTAGTTTGTGGGTTTGGTCGTTTTTGTCCATGTTAATGCTATATTTTTTCTATAACTTAATATAACACTTATTTGTAGGCATTTTCTTAATCTGACGAACACAAGTTTGACGCCTAATTTTTACATTGTAACCGTCAGATTAAGGAAATGCGTGCAAATAATTATCAGATTTACTAATAGCACAATTATTATAGCGTTAATTTGGACTAATATGACCAAATCCACAATCTGCTTAACAATTTGTTGAACCCCCCACCAACCAAGGGCTCAACATAGATGGCTAAAAGGGGTAAAGGTAGACTACACGGGGTAGCAAGATATCATTCATAGCTTAATCTGACGCGCTCGAGTATACACAAAAATCCCCTCTTGGGCTCCCCTACCACTACATTCGTAGTATTTTATTACGCGTATTAATTTTAAATCTGTCAAACAGAGGGAAATGAATAACGTGTTTTATGCTAGACGAGAAAATTGAGATCGGGAACAATACGCTGCTTGTAGATTTGGCGCCGACGCGACGTGACGACGGCCACGCCTCCGTCTCTACAGATGTAAATTACGTCTGAGAACCTACCGCATCAGATATTTGAGCTTTATGAGGATGTTTATTAAGCTCTATTTTTATAACCCACTTAATAAAATGACATAAAATTATAGTTCCATTTGGCAATCTGATGTAAAAACAAAATTATCACATCAACGTCTGATCAATTTTTAAACCGATCTTTAGACCTTTACAATCACAAGCTTATAAATCTTATAATATGGTCCCAAAACGATCGATCTCGGTTTTCAGGCAGACTTACGTTATACAGGGCGTCCCACGGCTATGCCACATGGAGGGAAAGTACCCTGAATATTGTAGATGGAACATTTTACTGAAAGAAGACATTATTTTAATTTAAACTGCATTCATAGATTTTTAAATAATTACATAGTTGAACCGGGAATCGAACCCGCTACACGAGAAAAAAAAATACCATGTAGCTTTATCATACCGATCGAAAGGGTATTTATATCGTTATTTATGGAATGGGGAGTGAAATATCAGAATGGAAATAGTGTAACAAATCCATTTACACCCAAATTTCAATTGCTTATCGTAAAAATGTTAATAAAATCGTACTTGGTGCCTAAAATGCTCTAGTGCAGAAACGTATCATTTTCTGCACACCTTTTAGAACAACAATGACCCTCTTTCAGAGCACGAGAAATGAAAAATATAATGAAGGCTGCACCGTTTGTAATATGAAACAAGTTTACAGGAAGCATCATTATGCTGACATGCCTCCTCATGCCTCTATAATTATGTATCAAATATCTAGACTAAAAGACACGCTTAACAAAGGAAATTGGATAACGTAACGTACTACTCAAATTGAGGTTTATTTACACTTTAATGTCCAGGTTCTAAATAGAATTTGTGTAATAGGTGGCTTCATCAAAACGTGTTGAATAGACATTTAAAAACTATTGCAACAGTTTTCCACCGCTTATAAACGAGGATATCACAGTCGTCGTGAGTTAATAAATGTACGGTCGCCGTCAAAGGCGGCATGTGTCTTATTACAATGGGGTAAGGTGCAAAAGCAAACATAGCTTTGGTTTTGAATGATATTGGCAGACAGAATGTTCGACGGGCGAAGGCAAACAACGGCGGCGTGGAACACACACAATAAAGCAGACAAATTGACTGCGAAACTGCGCGCGGTGGCTGGATTCAATATGCCATCGTCGAGATAGGCATGTCGAGGTGCGCCCCTTATTGTTTCCAAGCGGATATTTCCCAACGAAATTATCTTTTTACCCAACTGACAATAAGGAGAGTAATGCTTTTTGATGTGTTTGTCCGACTGACAATCCTATAACATCGTTTGTCGCATTTTAACGCATGTCAGTCTGTCATAGAGTGACTTTAACATGCTGACATTTGTCAGTTTTGTTCATAGTTGTCGAACTCGATTGAAAATTAAATGATCTAAAATTGTTCAACATTGAAATACGAAATATAATATAAAAAACAAGGGGAACTCATTAAAATAAGTTGCAAAAGCTGTCCGCGTTGCCAGCGACAAGTTGCCCTTGGTTGTTAACCTTGCAACAAGCGTGTTCTCGGATACTTCAATCATTATAATCAAATTAAGATTAAATTTCTCCTCCTAAAATGGTATACTATACCATATTTGTCGATAACATTATTTTCATACAGAAGTGCAAAGCGCAATGCGCTAATGTAAAATGTAAAACATTCGGTGGTAATTAAAATCTTAATGTCAATAACAGAAATGCCAATGGCAATATGTGAATTTAATTGCAGGTATCATTTAATCGGACAGCAATATATTCTTATAATATATTGGTGATTCAGATTTTTATTTATTGCAGATCAATTTTTTATGCTGACAACATACATATTGGTTGCTAACCAATCAAAACAGATCACAAATTTACTTAAATTAATAAGATTTTGGATCGTTTTCAGCTACTGTGTAAGTTGTTGAACTGACATAACCAGGTAAATTTGTATGGAAATAACTTTTAATAAATGTGCATATATTCGATTGGTTCTTCCTATAACTTCCTTCTTTTGTTTCTTAATTGATTCAGTTTTTATTGCCTACAGGATGTTTTCATGTCGATCCCATGTAAATTCAAATATACTGACAGGATCCATTAGTTCAATAAATTAACTCAGCAAAAAAAGGTTGCCTTGCTTTGCCACGTAACTTGAAACACGTTATATGAATACAATGCTTAGAAAATAAGGACAGAACATCACAAATGTTCTAATGAAATGACTTGAATACTCACATTACCGTATAAGCTTACTATGTCCTTATTTACCACAATCAGAGAATTTTACGTTACACTGTTGGCATTCGAACTTTGGAAAGTATCCTTCCTTGTAAGTACCATGCATTGTATGACATTGGTTTAAGGTGTCGATAAAACGAAAGCCTTAATCCTTTATAACGCATATGGGTATAAAAAAATATGCAAAATTGAACCCTATCACTTTGAAATTAAGTTCAAAATCATGTGAGAATCATATTCCCTCTGCCATAAAAAGGCTTAACGTATAAAACCACAAGAACGGTGTGTTGATGAATTTTAATAGTGACATTTATTGAAGAACTTTAAATGGAAATGTCATTCGTTGATGGTATATTAGACAAGACAAGAGTATCGCGCCTTAATATGTCACATTCCTAACATCGACCACCACACTTATGCACAGATAATATTGATATCCGGGGTATTTTCGCGATATTAAGCTATGTTATTTTTAAAAAATAAATGAATATTATATAATCTGAGATTACAATACTGGACATAAAAGCCTGCTTGAGACATCAGGACGAAAACAATAAAGTGGTTAACGGGGACCGGTTTCTTGTTGTTCCATTCCAAGTTTGGGATTTGTGGGGGCGTTTAGTATTTTTACCGTGCCACGAAATTAGGTCACGCCGGTTTTACTTCCTTTTCATATTTTTAACCGCTCTTTTTGTAAAAAAAAATGTGTCAAATAGTTTCGTTACTTTGGCAAACAAGATGGTTTTAAACGATTAAGTACCGTTCAAATACCCAATCCATAAAACGATCATCATGGTTTTATAGTCCATATAGAAATTCATTCATACCTATAGGCCCTCGCCTGCTGGGATTAGTCATACTTATTCGGTAGACTTCTCTTTTTATTATACTGTATAAATAGGTTTCGGGGTGAAGGCCGTGCCAGTAACAATCTCATTGAGTTACCTAAGTAAATGCGATTGTTTTCTATGCATTGATATTTCAGATTTATTACTTCATTTAGTTAAGGCATAACTTTTATACACGATAACGGAATGTATTTAGAAGTAGGTATTGCAACACATTCTTATTGTTACCATGAGAATTGTTTTATCGTTTTATTTTTTGCAGTTAATAAAGTTGATGGTGTTTAGCAAAAATGTGTCAACCCACATTCATTTTGCAATAAAATGTCAACTTTAAGCGTCAATTTTTTGAGTTGACATCTTAATGAACAAAGTTTAATGAAAAAAGAATGTGGATTGACACATTTTTGCTAAACACCATCCTTGTAAATGTATTACTTAATGTAAAACCCAGGAACAGGAATTTGGAGTCAAATATACCTACAATATGTAGCTACAACTACATATTTATGATAAAACTTGTAATTTTATCATTTCTGGGTCATGTTAAAAGATCGTAGTCACCGCAACACTAATAGGTCTAAATGTCAAGTTCGCAGATTTTTGCATGTCAGCTAAGCGTACCCAGAAAGCTTGGCTAACTAAAGTTTGGAGTGGCACAAGCCAGCGGTAACTTTTACCTGACTTACGTAAGCCGCCAGATACAATTTATTATAGGCTCCATTGCGAGCTTTCGTAATGTAAGCCAGGCTGTTTATGCACTAAGTTTATTTCGTCTTCTGTACGGTCGACCCAAATATATGTTTTTGGGCTTACTATTGAAAATAGTGCACTAAGATTTACGTATCTTTGACTACTATATACAGCTACGTGTTGGTAAAGTTTGTATTAAGTCAAACTTGCATGATTGCACTTTACTTTTATTAGTAGAAATATACGTAATAGAGAAATAACTGGTTTGTTTACTCTGTTCATCAGTACCATCGTTAACACACGAAATGACCAATTCGAACCTTAATACAATGAGACAAGGTCTACTAAAGGAAAGTTAAATGTGTCGGATTGAACTACAATCAATATGCACGACATTAACTTCACAATAGTCCACTTGTATATCTATCCATTCTTGACCTAAATGTTTTTCATTCGATAGCAACAATCTAATAAAAAAATTACAAAATAAAACCATTAAATAATGAGGCACCCATGGGTTATTCAAGAGAAAGCTAATCCATGACCGATTCGAGTATATTTTTTACCGAACAGCTTTTGACGGGCATGCCTTCGAAATGAGAATGATACCAATAGGTTGTTACGTAATGTTAGCTTTTTGTCAGTAGAAAAAACTTGGCTTACTTTTCCGTTGGAGAGAATTTAGCCTCGAATTCGATGATAACAAGATTGCCAATAAATGGAGTTCTTTTTATGCAAATTGGATTTTAAATTGACGCCGCTACCCAAAAGGTTGTTCGGGAGAGATATTTTTACTATTGTCCAGTGCTGACTTTTATTGTATAAGTAGGAGAGATGAATAAATTAACAAATGCGCAACGTTTAGCGTGCGTCATTGTACAATACAATGTTCTCGCTACAAACTACTACAAAATACATAACAAGTACGTATCTGGGGGTCCCTTCAGCCTACGGTGGCTACGGTCAGAAGGTCACGCAAGTAATCGTACTCTTACTATTGAAATCGTCAGCTAGCGTTTTGTAAAAATTGCTAGCAAAAGTTGGTAAAATTAATCTATGGACGTTTGTTATTCGTTCACGCGAAAATGGCCTACCAGATTTAATTAATTATGCACAGAAATCGTCTATAACCTAGATTACCTAGAATCTAGATCAGATGTCGGACAACTTATAATTTTTTAGAACAAGCCAACGGCATTAGATGTAGACAGTCCAGTTTGTATCATATTTAAGAAGTTAAATTTTTCGGAAACTTGACCGAGACCCAAATAAACACAATTACCTACATTAATAATGATAACTTGATAACTTTTACTCGAATACCTTCTAACATAAAAACTTTTTACAAAAAAAATTAAACCGACTTCAAAAAGGATGAAATAAAATATTATCCTTTTTTATGTCTATGCGTTACCAACTGATATGTTTGAAGTCGGTGCCAAGCCAAATTTTGAAGCATACCATGACTTTGGTGCGATTCGATAAGGATTTACCTACGTTGGATTGCCTTACACGACGACAATGAACGTACTTTCTGTAGGTACAGTCGACGTTAAAAATATGTTTACACTTTTCGCCTTATTACAAAGGAGTAAGGTGCAAAAGTGTAAACATATCATTGACGTCGACTGGACCTAAGAACACACCTCAGAACACACTATCAAACCTTCTTGGCGCAGTCCGTAACTCCGTACCATATTTGTCGGCACATTAGTGTAAATATAAATGCATTTTTTTGCCGTCGTATTTTTTAAAGAGCATTTCTTACTAACGCTCGAACAGTCTATAGCACGCAAGTGTGGGATTGGGACTGAGTTATTTCCCGTCTCTTATCCAGAGGACTACATTTCAAAATATAAAACAATTCAAGGAATTTACCTTCTTGCCAAAGTTCACCTAAAGTGGTTCAGTTGTTTAGCCATGAAAAGGCGACAAAGAGGCAGACAGAATTCTTTACACATTTATAATAGTAAATAGGACAGTTCTAATGGGATTTATAGCCATAAAGCTGATTATTTTTGACTGGTATTGTTACTACTTGGCTTGGCACCGACTTCAAACATATCAGTTGGTAACGCATAGACATAAAAAAGGATAATATTTTATTTCATCCTTTTTGAAGTCGGTTTAATTTTTTTTGTAAAAAGTTTTTATTTTACCATTTTTAGTTTAAACGCATTGTTAAGAGCGCGACGCATGAATGAAAAAACCGGGCAAGTGCGAGTCGGACTCGCGCACGAAGGGTTCCGTACCATAATGAAAAGAAAAACGGAAAAAAATGCAAAAAAAACGGTCACCCATCCAAGTACTGACCACGCCCGACGTTGCTTAACTTTGGTCAAAAATCACGTTTGTTGTATGGGAGCCCCATTTAAATCTTTATTTTATTCTGTTTTTAGTATTTGTTGTTATAGCGGCAACAGAAATACATCATCTGTGAAAATTTCAACTGACTAGCTATCACGGTTCGTGAGATACAGCCTGGTGACAGACAGATGGACGGACGGACGGACGGACGGACAGCGAAGTCTTAGTAATAGGGTCCCGTTTTCCTTTTGGGTAAACCGGACGGAACCCTAAAAACTAGATCATGTTTAACACGAAATTCGTCTAACTATTACTTTAGTAAATATGTAATCAGGAATTTTCTCGAGTCCGTCTGGGAAATTATAATTCCTGTCAACTAAATCCATCCGCTCGCCCCGCCACTGACCCAATCCCTCAGCCCCCCGATCACTCAACCTCACAGCATATCCACCCCTGATCCAGGAACCCCTCGATCCTAAACCAGCAACCCTTCAACCGCCATTCCCCGACCCCTTAATCCCTGACCCCTTAACTCCTAACCCTAACCCCCGATCAGTAGCCTTACCAGCTTACCACGAGTTTGACATTGATATATTCGCTAGCATGTGTGTAACTTACTTCCTATGCATCTCGCTCGTACTAACCTTAGTGTGAGCGAGATGCATAAAAAGTTACATTTAGATGCATAAGACGTTAGCGAATATGTCAATGTCAAACTCGTGGTAAGGCTACAGTTGCAGTACATCAAATTGGTGGTTTTCGGAAGCAAATGCTCGAGTTACTTTAGAAAACCCCGAAATCACTTAACACGTGCCTTTTAAAATTGAGGAGTTCCCTCAATTCCATCATCAGACCAGAACCAAAAATAATACGGAAACACCTTGGAGGTAACTTCTTCCAAACAAAAAAATAATTACTCAAATCGGATCACAGGTGCCGGAGTAATCGCTAAACATACTTACATTTAAAGAAATCATCATCATTATCATCAAAATAATCATCATCATCAGGTCTACTTCATCAAATTGGTGGTTTTCGGGAGAAAATGCTCGAGTTGCTTAAGAAAACGCCCAAAACACCATGCATGTGCCTTTAAAAATTGAGGAGTTCCCTCAATTCCTCATGGATCCCATCATCAGAACAGAACCAAATTAAAACGGGACCAACTCCGAGGTAGCTCCTTTCAAACAAAAAAAGAATTACTCAAATCGGACTACGGATGTCGGAGTAATCGGTGAACGTACATAGAAAAAAAAAAAAAAAATAGCCACAACCGAATACAGAACCTCCTCCTTCTATGAAATTGAAGTCGGTTAAAAAGGGAAAAATTGGGATGATTTCCAAACGAACGAATTCACCGGCAAAATTACTGATAACATTTAAACAACCGATGACGGTCAATAATTACTTATAGGTACCTATACTAAAATACTAATAGAAGACGTTATCAGAGGTGAAAAAATGACATAGTCGGGAGCGAAAAAGAAATATATCTGTAAATATTACTTAGTATCGTTTTCGGCGACCTCTGGTATCAACTCGACAACGATATTTTGCATAAATAATATATTGTTGAAGACGCATGACATGAACAATGATAAGTTATCAGATGTTTATATCAATATCAATATTTTGATTATTTCAAGATAACCAAGTGATAGAACTGTCCCTTATAGAAATTCCAGTTAATGGTTAAATGTAAGTGAAACTTAAGTAGGTATACATTTTGCTTTTTGAGTAATTGTCAAATAATAATGGTTTATTATATTTGTCAGAAAAAATGTCTCAAGAACACAGTATGCACCTGATAATACGTATTTACAAAAACTTTACCGGTTGACTGAAGAAAACTCATTAATGATGAAACTCATCAACATATTAATGATGATTTAATGATTATAATGAACGCTTCTTTTGTGAGCGTTTTATTAGAAATTCAATTGTTTCTTTAGGGAGGAGAGCTCTTACTTTCCAGGCCATACAGATAATAAGCAAGTGTCGGTAATAGCAGAGACTAGTAAAAAATGAAGATTACTTATCTTTAGAACCATCGTGCTTCTCATTATTAATCGAAAATAGAACACACATTTGAAGTGCCGTATGTGGGATATATGTATCCCTTAGCCTGGTAAAGGGTTAAATTCAACTGTATAGATCGTGTCATTCACGATGACACGCGAATTTGACAAATCTAACCTTTTAACGGCATGCCAATACGAACCAAGGCACGCGTCTTCGTGAATGACACGATCTATATAATATAGATTTCTGCACGTTATTAAGTTAGCTGTCACGTCCTCGACAAAGTAGACCTTTAAACCTTTTCGTGGAATGCCCCCTTCGATCTCGCTGAAATGCACAAACAGCAACATTGTACAGCGTTATGATCCGTCTTTATTATTGACCCGTCTATGGTTCCCTCTATCTCGCTGCTAGTGCGAGAGCGCCTTTACTGTTAACGTACGTAAACATCATTCAGTCAGTCGGAGGTTTATGTGGGTAATTATGTGTCTCGCTAATAACGCAAATCAGCTGACGATAAACTGCTGGTTTATACTGTTTACTGTTTGACTGGATGTTGTTCAACATTGTTGATCTTAGAGTTCACAAAGATCTCTTTATTTCGATACTGCCTGTAGCAGGACTATAGGGAAAATTTTCGCGTTCCCATTGTGTTAAAGAAGGGGTAATATCTCCGCTTCCTTCGACCCTTGCGAGTCTTGCGACCCGTAATTTGATCAACCTGTTATTATAATCTATGATACACTTAAACATACCTATACAATTCGAGAAAAAAAGGAAAATGTCTTACATTACAAAATAGGGTATTTTCCTACTAGTCAACTCAGTTACTTTTTTAGAACTGTTAAAACGATTTGCTAATATGGAATTTATATGAAACATTACATCGTGACGTCACGGTCAACTCACCTACTTTTTATATTTCTATCCGATTTATTAAATAGAACTCGTGTTTAAAAATAACCCCTATCTGTGTTTTTCTAATAATTATCTGGTGCTTTATTTCATGCATAGTGTAAAATAATTTATTCTGAATACAGTATAATACCCTATTAATTCTAGTCCAATTTTTTATAAAAGTAATTAAGTGTTTTAAGATAATAATGCAAATCCGGCGTCGCATTCATACATCATATGTTTATTCGTTGATTTGGCAGGTCACAGATATGTGATATCTCACTTCATTATATAAGGTCAGACAGGGCCATTGCGACTAAGGTGGAAATGTACAGTCAGCTGCAGATATAATGACCCCTCCTGCAAACAAATTCCTATGCTGGAGGGATCAGTTATCTCTGCAGGTGACTGTACTATTGACTGGCGAAAGTGCACCATAGGTACAAGTGCCTTTACTCTAACTGCTAGTTTTAAGGCAGATTATTTACCTCACTCAAGAAAATCTATTCTAGAATCATTCGCTTTGCTCTGGATTCAACCTGCCGTCCTCGACGAAATGTTGCCCTTTGGTCCTTGGTAATTTAATCTAACTATATGTAGTCGATCCTTACATTCCTACATACTGTAAAGTTTAATAAATTACAGTGTAAATGTAAACCCATTCTAGCGGTGTGGTTTGGTGCCACTTCACCATCCCACTGACCCAGGGTTAACCCGTTAAACCGTTAACAAAGTGTCAAATTGTTTCCAGTCCAGGAAAGTCCAGGTTTAACCGGTTAACCCCGGGTCAGTGAATGGTGCAAGTGGCCCTTAGATAAATAAGTTTATAGGAAAACAATTGACGGCATCTTTTGTTTTGTTCGAGCAAGTTTGGCAAGGCCGTGTAGTCGTATTACGTATGTATGCAATGTGCATAGGAGGCCAGTAGGGCAAGCCGAGCTCTATAAAAACATCGAGGAACATTAAGGTATATCCAATGTCAATTTATGAGAACTGGCGCACGATTTGTACTAATCTGACATTATTTACTTAAGCATTGGATATAATAATTCTAACAGATTTTTGAATCTGTTTACAATGTACTAAAAAGGTCGTTCTTATCTATAACATTGCATTTGAAATTTTAGGACTGCGCCTGATAAAAAAAGATGTCGACAAAGTAGTTGGGGCATTCCAGAAAAGTGTCGGATATACGTGAAGCATTTTTTAAATACTTGTGATAAAACTAAGAAGCCGACATTTGCCATGATAAAGTTTGATAACTTAGCTTTAAATTCAAGATTTGATAGCTGCCGGTCCAACATGCGATTCGTCCAAGTCGCGGTATACAACACACAGGTTCTGTAGGTTATTAGGGCTTATTTAGACGGCACGCGAACTCGCATGCGATTTTAGTTACATTGCGGACTATTGGTGACATCCAATTCAGCCGACCAATCAAAAACCGCAGTGTAAGGCCTACTGTGCACGGAAGCGTAGCTGCATAGGGGCTGTCCATAAATTACGTCATCGTTTTTTGACGGTGTATACCAAGCGTACAATGACGAATACCCGTCTATGCAGCTACGCTTCCGTGGACAGTAGGCCTTAAAGTTAGCTTCCATACGCGTCACATCCCCGACAACTCCGACCTTTATGAGGAATGGCCGAGTTACTATTCTATTAGTCCTATATTCGTTTCTAAACACTGGATAAGAGAAGACCTCCGTTTACCAGTCACATTAACGAGCAATCCTTATCATGAATACAGATTTTATGTTTCCCACTTAGCAGATTAACGATCGGTTATGTGAAGACAATCGTTTAGCCTACCGTTAAATGGTTTTAAGTGGCGACACGTGACCTAATGCTGTTTAGTTATATTTTAGTCTGATAAACTTATGAATTATGATAAACTTCTGATAAACTAAATGTCATATGTGACGTTCCACGGAAAAAGGTACCTTATGGCGGCTGGCGCTTACGTCGCATAGCGCCGCAATAATATTGTTGCGGCGTTAATAAATAGCGTAACCGCCAACCGCCATAAGGTACCTTTACCCGTGGGACGTCACATATAGTATTTACGTATGATCTTTTAAAAATCACACAATAATAACTGTTACTTGGTCTCTCTTTTGCCATTTGATAAAATATTGAGTCAATACTTAAAATTCAATAATAAAAAAAATAGGAAACAAAAAACAAAGCCCATAAACCAAAACATCAGATATCTATTTTATTGACCGAAGCGAAGCGAAGGTCTACGTTTTGACTCGGGCATTTTGCTTTCGTATGTCCGGATGTTCTCCTCTACAGGTCGCAATTCTTAACCGATTCTCGTGAAATTTTGTGACCGAATTTTATAAATAAATAAAATTTTTTTGTCAATCCGGTTTTTGGAAATTTTTAAAAATGGCGGAGTCGTGATGCCTGGCGCCTAACCAAATAGTGGTATCGGTACCATACGAGTGTTTTCTTTTTGTGATATGTTTATAGATTAAATGGCCAAAAATTCAGAAAATTTATTTCGCTGGTTTCGGAGGTATTGAGATATTTAATTTTAACTAATTTTAATTTGAGAAGGAGTAGCTAAATTTCGTCAACCCATCTAAGAACTATTTGGCTCAGTTTGTAAACGTTCGCTTTTTCTGTTTGCACAGAGGGTCTGGGTTCGATCCCCAGTAATTGTATGCTGGGATATTAAGGCTTGGCCACATACAGAGCGCGACGCAGCGCCGCGTCCACGCCGCGCGACCGCGGCACATGCTAACAGGTTACCGACGTCAAACAGACTGCGTCCCGCCGGTATCACGCCCCGCTTCTGTCGCGCCCCGCGCCGCGCGGCCCATTGCGTCCGCGCGGCGCGTGCGCAGCGCTGCGCCGAGCGAACGCGGCGGCCCGCCGCGTCGCGCAAGGTCACGTCAGTAGGATCGGACGTAGGCAGCGAGCGGTGCGCCGCGTTCCCGCGCGGCCGCGCCGCGTTCACGCGCGCCTTGACGGCCTGGCCACGACATTAGTCTAAGGCGAATGGCGGGGCGTCTGGCGGCGCGGCAAACGCGAGCGACCGCCAGGCATGCCACGTACTTTCAGTAGCGGCGGCAGCGACTAGTAGCGGCTGGGACGCAGACGTATTTAAAAACATGTTTTTTTTTTCAAAAGTGGCACTTCAGTGCCTAGAATATATGTAATTGTTTGTTAATGGGTGCATGGGCTAAATACAGGACGACAAATTTATTTACATCTAGTTTAGTATTTTATATATTGTATATAGAAAGCACCCAGAAAAAAAACGAGTACACAAGAATGAGTGTGGAGACGTCACAACATACTTAAATACGCGAAAGTACATTTAAAATTTCAATAATAAACGCTTCCGTGTCCATGTCGCTCGAAAAAAAAACAAAATGTTTTGTTCCGCATCGCACCGCTCGATCCGTCTCGCCGCCTAGGCCGGTCGCGCCGCTCTAAAGTCGTGGCATCGCCCGCGCTGCCCGATACAAATGTTCGAGTCGCGCGCCGCCCCGCTCGCCGCCGCCGCCGGTCGCCCGGTGCACGCCGCGCGCGTTGCCGCTCGGCGACTAGGCTCGTGGCATGCATTATGCGTCGCCGGGTTATTGTTTTTGCGACTTACCGCCGGTCGCCGCCGCCGATCGCCTTAGACCAATGTCGTGGCCAGGCCGTGAGGGCGTGTTGAGAGCGTGAGGCCGGCGCGATCGGCGCGCGCCCTGTTTGACCAGGCTTCGCGTCGGCATCACGCGGCGCGGACGCGGCGCTGCGTCGCGCTCTGTGTGTGGCCAAGCCTTTATATCTTTTTGTATTTTTTTACACATAAATTTCGTATTGTTTTTTTTTAATTTACTATATTTAAAGCTCTTAGCACCATGTTATTTAAAGCTCTGCTCGCGAGGTCTACAGCTCACAGAGCCACTAGTTGTATTATTAGATGTTATGCTTGAATGACAGCAGCCGCCTTAAAAAAATACAAGCTCACGTGTACTTACAAACTGTAAACATTTTTATTTGTGATGCGTACGGCTTCACCTTATAATAAACTGTGTTTGTTAGAATCAGCACTAACGAGTCATAATAGGTATTAGCGTTGAAACGCACTTCCTCGTCAGGTATCGAACGAAAGCGGTATTAAGAGCGCTCTTACAAGAAAAGTCGAAATAATGCAAAATTGATGATACTAGTCGACAAAATTCAGGACTTTGCGCTCATTATTAGAAACAATGAGTACTTGTTCCAGTAAAAGCGTCTTCTTATCTTTATAAATATCGTTGTAAATATTAGAAAAAGGACTTATTAAATTAGTAATGATTTTTTTTTCTGATGGTCGTTTCCGAAAAACCCCGTGAAGCACTGAATGGCGAGCTCTTATTTGGAAATGTTGAGAATTTTACTCTGCTAAACCTGGCTATTTTGTATTACTAATACCCTGTACTTTAGGCATATCAAACTATATTTTTCCTACATACCTTTGAGAAAGAGAAAATCAAAGTAAAACGAACTCGATTTTCTCTCCGAAACAAGTGTCAATTCCTACGAAAATCTACTTAATATCCAAGTCATTTTCATACTCAAGCAATCTGCAACGTTTGCTTATACTGTTGGTATACATTAGTGTTTATGAAATTCTACTATAATTTTTTGGCAATTTTTTGAAAACTACTCTATATTACCGATGACGCGCGCTGCGCCAGCTCAGTGCCGCGGCAGAGCTTGTAGAGGCAGGACGTGTGTCGGTCGGCTCCGCACATTTTCAACGGCGACGACGAGGTTTTTTATCATTGTGTGCGGCGGGCGCCGTGTAAAACGCTATACTGTGTGCGTGTAAACCGCAACGAGAGACTTTGATCCTAGCACTGTTTTTATAGTATTATAATTTATAATGGTACAGTTTAAACTACCGGACAGGATTAAAAATATTTGAAACGACCTGACATTCTATATGTATTTATTTGACTCAAGATAGTACTCAGGGTCTGATGATGGAGCCGGAAGGTGGTCACCGGTACCAATCAACCATGCAACTAAACCACTTCGTGTTTGGGCTCGTTTGATTCGGCTCAACAAGATCTTTGACTTAAGATAGTACTCAGTGTCTGATGATGGAGCCGGAAGGTGGTCACCAGTACCAATCAACAATGCAACTAAACCACTTCGTGTTTAGGCTCGTTTTATACGTCACAACAAGATCTTTGACTTAAGATAGTACTCAGGGTCTGATGATGGAGCCGGAAGGTGGTCACCGGTACCAATCAACCATGCAACTAAACCACTTCGTGTTTGGGCTCGTTTGATTCGTCTCAACAAGATCTTTGACACAAGATAGTACTCAGGGTCTGATGATGGAGCCGGCAGGTGGTCACCGGTACCAATCAACCATGCCACTAAACCACTTCGTGTTTAGGCTAGTTTTATTCGTTTCTATAAGATCTTTGACACAAGATAGTACTCAGGGTCTGATGTTGGAGCCGGAAGGTGGTCACCGGTACCAATCAACCATGCAACTAAACCACTTCGTGTTTAGGCTCGTTTGATTCGTCTCAACAAGACCTTGGACACAAGATAGTACTCAGGATATGATGATGGAGCTGGAAGGTGGCCACGGGTACCAGTCTACCATGTAACTGAACCACTTCGTGTTTGGGCTCGTTTGATTTGTCGCAACAAGATCTTTGACACAAGGTAGTACTGAGGGTCTGATGATGGATCCGGAAGGTGGTGACCGGTACCAATCAACCATGCAACTAAACCACTTCGTGTTTGGCTTCGTTCGATTCGTCGCAACAAGATCTTTGACACAAGTTAGTACTCAGGGTCTGATGATGGAGCTGGACTGTGGCCACGGGTACCAGTCTACCATGTAACTGAACCACTTCGTGTTTGGGCTCGTTTGATTTGTCGCAACAAGATCTTTGACACAAGGTAGTACTGAGGGTCTGATGATGGATCCGGAAGGTGGTCACCGGTACCAATCAACCATGCAACTAAACCACTTCGTGTTTGGCTTCGTTCGATTCGTCGCAACAAGATCTTTGACACAAGTTAGTACTCAGGGTCTGATGATGGAGCTGGACTGTGGCCACGGGTACCAGTCTACCATGTAACTGAACCACTTCGTGTTTGGGCTCGTTTGATTCGTCGCAATAAGATGTTTGACACAAGATACTACTCAGGGTCTGATGATGGAGCTGATGATGATAGACAGGTACCCGTCGCCACCTTCGCGCTCCATCATCAGAACCTGAGTACTACCTTGTGTCAAAGATCTTGTTGAGATGAATAAAACGTGCCTAAACACGAAATGGTTTAGTTGCATGGTTGATTGGTACCGGTGACCACCTTCCGGCTCCAACATCAGACCCTGAGTACTATCTTGTGTCAAAGATCTTGTTGAAACGAATAAAACGAGCCTAAACACGAAGTGGTTTAGTTGCATGGTTGATTGGTACCGGTGACCACCTTCCAGCTCCATCATCAGACTCTGGGTATCACCTAGTGTCAAAGATCTTGTTGAGACGAATCAAACGATCCTAAACACGATGTGGTTTAGTTGCATGGTTGATTGGTAATGGTACCTTCCAGCTCCATCATCAGACCCTGAGTACTGTCTTGTGTCAAAGATCTTGTTGAGACGAATCAAACGAGCCCAAACACGAAGTTGTTTAGTTACATGATAGACTGGTACCCGTGGCCACCTTCCAGCTCCATCATCAGACCCTGTGTATCTTCAGTGTCAAAGATCTTGTTGAGACGAATCAAACGAGCCTAATCATGTTACTACATGGTTGATTGGTATCCGTGACCACCTTAATCATCATCAGATCCTCAGTACCAGTTCGTTTTTAAACCCTCGTTGATACAAACTTTACAACCTATAGGTACCAAATGCAATGACGAAACATGTAAATAAGCGAGTAGGTACCTATAATTTCTTTCGAGTAATATCATCATAAGTACGAGTATGGGGCTATTCATAAATTACGTCGTTTCAAATGGGAGGAGTGGGGGGGGTCTGGACATCGGATGATGGTAACATGACGTAGGAGGAAACAGATTCATCCGAAGCTTGATTTTTGGATTATTTGAGGGGTGGGGGGGGGTCAAAAATCGTCAAAAATAGATGACGTAATTTATGAACAGCCCCTATGTACATTTGCACTGCATTTAGTATTTTCGTACTTACCAAATAACAGTTTTAGAACTTTAAAAGTTAAGTACAGTTAGTGTTGTTATGGTTGATTTCAATATGCTTCGCGAAGGATCAAGAATGTTTAATCCATCATTGTAGTGCGAGTGTGGTAGAAGGGATCGGCGTACTGAGCTCGCACGGCCTGCCGCAGCGCGTAAAATACCTAAACTCGCTCAACGCCGAAATGTAATAGCGCTCTTAACTATGTTTGATGGACGCGAGCACACGACAGCTTTCCCTTCTTTAATGGTAAAACATCATTAAACCGACTGCGACGGACAAAACTTGAGAGGCAAATGTTAGGCGCGGGATACCGGCTTGGCCCCACGCCGTGGACAATGTCAAACAATCAGTCATTGATAAGGGAAGGCTTTCTTCTAGCGGAGACAACCGCCATTTTTGGGAAGCACTCTCTCAAGTCTCAAGTATGTAAAATAGTTTAAAATACCCAGCAACTTTGGCCAAAAGTATAAAAGAGTAAGTTGCAAAAAAATTGTACATTAGTTAAGCAACTGTAATTAGTCTAAAGTTATTTTTTTCCATTGTGTTACCACAGTTAAGCCATTTCTATTTAAGTTAGATGCATAATACAACGGGTCTTACGCGAAAATAAGTATACCGTAATGCCTATTGTTAAACCCTCCGGACCAAATCAGATAGGTGTTTGTCTTATTATTGAGTCTATATACAAAAAGTTGTTATTGGTCAAATAGTCACTAACTGCAAACGATTATATTTTAATTGCCCTCAGATTGGCTTGGTGATACTTTAAAGACTTAAATATTAAATGAGTTTTTTTTTTCAAATGATACAGAGGTATTGTATTCTAATTACTTCTGACCAATGCTGTAGATGTACAAACCTTGTACTACAAAGTTTGCGCTGAACGCATTAAGCTAAAGACGGCAGAAAAAAAAAGGAAAAGCAAATGATTGGCAAATTAAAATCCTAGCATAATAAGCAACATCAGAAATGAGGCAAGTTTAATCATAGTACTGTTGTAACGGTCGCCCGTGTCCTTAATGGTCGAACGCAACTTGCGCAAAGGTCGTTCGGCCAAATAGCTTCTATCAATTTTATTTAGGAAACTGCATGATACAATTTAACAATACGTATGTATGACTGGCGGACTAAGATTTTGCGAAAAAATCATGCCACACGAAGTGAAAGTGAGTAGACGAAATAGTTATGTACATCTTGTATCCGTATAGGTAACATCGAGTGACTGGAAGTGTGTCTAATAAATAAATACGTGTCACTTCACGGAAATTTTACTTTTTTTAGCGAGATCGCTTATCTAAGACTTGAACCGTAGGTAGTAGGTACGTTACTTTAAATTCAGAATTCCTTAAGAGCGCTCTTACAAGAAAAGTCGAAATAATGCAAAATTGATGATACTAGTCGACGAAATTCAGGACTTTGCGCTCATTATTAGAAACA
Source organism: Cydia splendana (assembly GCF_910591565.1). NCBI lineage: Eukaryota > Metazoa > Arthropoda > Insecta > Lepidoptera > Tortricidae > Cydia > Cydia splendana. Next base: position 4,701,275 of record NC_085976.1, on the reverse strand, counting down.
ATGAGTACTTGTTCCAGTAAAAGCGTCTTCTTATCTTTATAAATATCGTTGTAAATATTAGAAAAAGGACTAATTAAATTAGTAATGATTTTTTTTCTGATGGTCGTTTCCGAAAAACCCCGTGAAGCACTGAATGGCGAGCTCTTATTTGGAAATATTGAGAATTTTACTCTGCTAAACCTGGCTATTTTGTATTACTAATACCCTGTACTTTAGGCATATCAAACTATATTTTTCCTACATACCTTTGAGAAAGAGAAAATCAAAGTAAAACGAACTCGATTTTCTCTCCGAAACAAGTGTCAATTCCTACGAAAATCTACTTAATATCGAAGTCATTTTCATACTCAAGCAATCTGCAACTTTTGCTTATACTGTTGGTATACATTAGTGTTTATGAAATTCTACTATAATTTTTTGGCAATTTTTTGAAAACTACTCTATATTACCGATGACGCGCGCTGCGCCAGCTCAGTGCCGCGGCAGAGCTTGTAGAGGCAGGACGTGTGTCGGTCGGCTCCGCACATTTTCAACGGCGACGACGAGTTTTTTATCATTGTGTGCGGCGGGCGCCGTGTAAAACGCTATACTGTGTGCGTGTAAACCGCAACGAGAGACTTTGATCCTAGCACTGTTTTTATAGTATTATAATTTATAATGGTACAGTTTAATAAACTACCGGACAGGATTAAAAATATTTGAAACGACCTGACATTCTATATATATTTATTTGACTCAAGATAGTACTCAGGGTCTGATGATGGAGCCGGAAGGTGGTCACCGGTACCAATCAACCATGCAACTAAACCACTTCGTGTTTAGGCTCGTTTTATTCATCTCAACAAGATCTTTGACACAAGATAGTACTCAGGGTCTGATGATGGAGCCGGAAGGTGATCACCGGTACCAATCAACCATGCAACTAAACCACTTCGTGTTTGGGCTCGTTTGATTCGGCTCAACAAGATCTTTGACTTAAGATAGTACTCAGGGTCTGATGATGGAGCCGGAAGGTGGTCACCGGTACCAATCAACCATGCAACTAAACCACTTCGTGTTTGGGCTCGTTTGATTCGTCTCAACAAGATCTTTGGCACAAGATAATACTCAGGGTCTGATGATGGAGCCGGAAGGTGGTCACCGGTACCAATCAACCATGCAACTAAACCACTTCGTGTTTAGGCTCGTTTGATTCGTCTCAATAAGATCTTTGACACAAGATAGTACTCAGGGTCTGATGATGGAGCCGGAAGGTGGTCACCAGTACCAATCAACAATGCAACTAAACCACTTCGTGTTTACGCTCGTTTTATTCGTCTCAACAAGATCTTTGACTTAAGATAGTACTCAGGGTCTGATGATGGAGCCGGAAGGTGGTCACCGGTACCAATCAACCATGCAACTAAACCACTTCGTGTTTGGGCTCGTTTGATTCGTCTCAACAAGATCTTTGGCACAAGATAATACTCAGGGTCTGATGATGGAGCCGGAAGGTGGTCACCGGTACCAATCAACCATGCAACTAAACCACTTCGTGTTTAGGCTCGTTTGATTCGTCTCAACAAGATCTTTGACACAAGATAGTACTCAGGGTCTGATGATGGAGCCGGCAGGTGGTCATCGGTACCAATCAACCATGCCACTAAACCACTTCGTGTTTAGGCTCGTTTTATTCGTTTCTATAAGATCTTTGACACAAGATAGTACTCAGGGTCTGATGTTGGAGCCGGAAGGTGGTCACCGGTACCAATCAACCATGCAACTAAACCACTTCGTGTTTAGGCTCGTTTGATTCGTCTCAACAAGACCTTGGACACAAGATAGTACTCAGGATCTGATGATGGAGCTGGAAGGTGGCCACGGGTACCAGTCTACCATGTTACTGAACCACTTCGTGTTTGGGCTCGTTTGATTTGTCGCAACAAGATCTTTGACACAAGGTAGTACTGAGGGTCTGATGATGGATCCGGAAGGTGGTGACCGGTACCAATCAACCATGCAACTAAACCACTTCGTGTTTGGCTTCGTTCGATTCGTCGCAACAAGATCTTTGACACAAGTTAGTACTCAGGGTCTGATGATGGAGCTGGACTGTGGCCACGGGTACCAGTCTACCATGTAACTGAACCACTTCGTGTTTGGGCTCGTTTGATTTGTCGCAACAAGATCTTTGACACAAGGTAGTACTGAGGGTATGATGATGGATCCGGAAGGTGGTCACCGGTACCAATCAACCATGCAACTACACCACTTCGTGTTTGGCTTCGTTCGATTCGTCGCAACAAGATCTTTGACACAAGTTAGTACTCAGGGTCTGATGATGGAGCTGGACTGTGGCCACGGGTACCAGTCTACCATGTAACTGAACCACTTCGTGTTTGGGCTCGTTTGATTCGTTGCAATAAGATGTTTGACACAAGATACTACTCAGGGTCTGATGATGGAGCTGATAGACAGGTACCCGTCGCCACCTTCGCGCTCCATCATCAGACCCTGAGTACTACCTTGTGTCAAAGATCTTGTTGAGATGAATAAAAAGTGCCTAAACACGAAGTGGTTTAGTTGCATGGTTGATTGGTAGCGGTGACCACCTTCCGGCTCCAACATCAGACCCTGAGTACTATCTTGTGTCAAAGATCTTGTTGAAACGAATAAAACGAGCCTAAACACGAAGTGGTTTAGTTGCATGGTTGATTGGTACCGGTGACCACCTTCCAGCTCCATCCTCAGACTCTGAGTATCACCTAGTGTCAAAGATCTTGTTGAGACGAATCTAACGATCCTAAACACGATGTGGTTTAGTTGCATGGTTGATTGGTAATGGTACCTTCCAGCTCCATCATCAGACCCTGAGTACTGTCTTGTGTCAAAGATCTTGTTGAGACGAATCAAACGAGCCCAAACACGAAGTTGTTTAGTTACATGATAGACTGGTACCCGTGGCCACCTTCCAGCTCCATCATCAGACCCTGTGTATCTTCAGTGTCAAAGATCTTGTTGAGACGAATCAAACGAGCCTAATCATGTTACTACATGGTTGATTGGTATCCGTGACCACCTTAATCATCATCAGATCCTCAGTACCAGTTCGTTTTTAAACCCTCGTTGATACAAACTTTACAACCTATAGGTACCAAATGCAATGACGAAACATGTAAATAAGCGAGTAGGTACCTATAATTTCTTTCGAGTAATATACCTTCATAAGTATGAGTATGGGGCTATTCATAAATTACGTCGTTTCAAATGGGAGGAGTGGGGGGGGGGGTCTGGACATCGGATGATGGTAACATGACGTAGGAGGAAACAGATTCATCCGAAGCTTGATTTTTGGATGATTTGAGGGGTGGGGGGGGGGGTCAAAAATCGTCAAAAATAGATGACGTAATTTATGAACAGCCCCAATGTACATTTGCACTGCATTTAGTATTTGCGTACTTACCAAATAACAGTTTTAGAACTTTAAAAGTTAAGTACAGTTAGTGTTGTTATGGTTGATTTCAATATGCTTCGCGAAGGATCAAGAATGTTTCATCCATCATTGTAGTGCGAGTGTGGTAGAAGGGATCGGCATACTGAGCTCGCACGGCCTGCCGCAGCGCGTAAAATACCTAAACTCGCTCAACGCCGAAATGTAATAGCGCTCTTAATACGACAGAAATCAAGTTATGACGCTTCGGTCATTCGGTCCTATATGTTATGGAAAATACCTCCACTGAAGAGTGCAATAAAATTGTATTTCTTTACCGACATTAATATAGAGCATTCGTTTTATAGCCACCAGGTATGAATACGAATGTACATCTTTACTTATAACGTACTAATGGGTAATGTAAACGTCGATTTCGTAACAGCTAACCAAAGATGCGTTTTAAGAAAAAAGAGTTGATCTTTCTTTACACCTGCTAAACTAAGTGTGTTAAAAAGGATCCTAAACTGCGATGTTTTTTTCAAAATAGAATAATCTTTTAATTTTGACAATATTTTAATGCAAGGTGACCGCGATTGAAATAATTAAGGAGCATGCATGTTGGCACTTACAACGGTATTAATGCTACATTAATGACTAATTTACAATCATTAAAAATCAATCGTAAATCTGTTAAAGTATCGGCCAATAATAGCTCTATCATTTTGTATTTTGTACGTCTGAAAGATTTTGATAACTATTAAACATTATCGAATCTATTTCTCAAACAAGCAGTCAATAACGCCACATAATAAAGGAGTCTTTCAAAAAATAATATCTAGTCCTTGCTGCATCAATGTGGCTAACCGGCTGCTAGCTAGCTAGAGTACGAGAGCGCCTAGAGGTTGTAGCCTCGACTAAGATATTAAATAAATTACCTGACATATCAAATCGACTTTTATATGTCAAAGATAGCGAAGCGTATGTGGATAGTGATTTAATGTATTGAGATGGGATCTAAAACGTCTGTTGGTGTCTAGACTATAAACATTTACAATGACTATCTCACGAAGCCCTAAGATATCCAATACGTATCCGTAAGAGCGTATACATATTTTGCACATATCGTTACACGCCTTTATTTTTCACCTACGAAAGAACGCGTTTCAGGTGCATCATTCGCAATGTTGACATATCGTATAATACAATGTAAGGTATATCGAAGAGTGTCCACTTGCGGTGTCGGTATGCGGCTGGAAGCTTTGTCCAGCGGGGCTGCGTTAGCGAAGTGAAAGTGAGCGTTCACGTAGCGCAGCCCCAATAAGACGACAGCGCCGTCCGCATACTTCGGCAATTACCACGAGGAAATCGGCACGGTTCCGCCGGCGCTCCTGACACCCTGCTCATAAGTAGGTAAACAAACATTTTACAAACTATCTAGACGGCATGCCTCTGTCTGTACTTGTCATTCAGGCTTTCGAAGAGCGTTTGGAATTATAGGCAGTTGTAATAGCTGAGATTTTCAAAGAATGCTTTGAAGTAGCGGTTAGCTGGCTGGCTGAGCAATTTAGCTTAACCAGCCAGCTAGTAATTAGCTAAGTAATTTTATTTGCAAAATTTGGGTCACTCTTCTAAATTAATAATGACAAATAAAGTGTTCTGCAATATATGGATATCCCTGTCTCGGGATATCAAAATGAAGTTGCAGTAAAAATGACAATGTTTGCATGCTTCAAGCTACGCTAATAATCAAGAATCCATGTTGCTTCGATATTCTTAATCGTTTTAAACATGTTTAATATAATTATAAATGCCAATTACCTTCACGGACATCAATTGAATGTATCCAACATTGACCCCATGGCCAAACCAGTGTAAGCAACCAACCGGCCTCAGCACGAGATAACAGATTATAGGTAACCTTCTCTTACTGTTTTGTTCCGGTTAGCAGAGATCGTGTTTGTAATCGGCTGGCACCCGCTGATCCGATCTCAGGGATGTGGGTATGTTTATTAGTCAGAGCACGGACCGCTTAACTAAATAGATCTGCAACTTGACGTAGGTACATATCTGCCTATGATTAAAGTATTAAAGAAAGAGTCATGACACACCCGAGTCGCCTGTAAGAGCTTCCCCTCTGCCGAAAACCTTGCACAATTATGTGCATACTTTTGAATGGACTGACGTGACGTTTATCTGAAATTGCTATTTGTACGTTACGTACAAATAGCCATAAATTTGACGTGCACGTGCCCCTCCCCCGCAAAATCGGCAGACTGTTTTGTACAGAAAATGACACAAAAGGCGTCTCCACTCCAGTTACTAAATGCTCTAAGCATGCAGCAAATCTAAATTAAAACTAAAGATTGTTTGCTTTTTGTCAAAAGCACATTGATTAAATATCTATCGGAAGCACAGCCTTTAATGGATAAAGATGTTAACTTGTTATGGCAGATCAGTACAGTTAGAAGATATGTTCAAATTAGCACCTTGCCAACCGAACAAGTATTAAGGTATACATGCGGTATAACGGAATATTATCGTTACTCTAAAATCCAGGGCAATATCATAATCTACAATATCTACATCGACAGTCTACGCAATAAGATTGACTTGCGCTAAAAACACAACAACTTTTACTATGAGGCCAACCCCGAAATCGAGGAAAAATACAGCTGTTATATAAAAAAATATTGATTGTACTTCGTATATAATTATTTATCTGGCGTATCTTATTAAATAACAGATTGATAAGGTGAATAGAAATTACAAGTAGGTATATGGGATAATGGGATTGGGATGGGATAAACCCATTTAAACTTCAAACTATAATTTCCTTTATCAGTTTATCACTTAATTATTCGGACGGTTCGGTAATAAGTGGTAATGCGTAGAGCGAGTACCAGGTGTAAGACCCAATTATACATACAATAAGTGTTTTCCATTCGCCAATTCACGGGTTTTAGAGCAAAACTGAGGAGCCTTAAACAATAGGCTGTATTCAAGATCATTGGTAAGAGGACGTGCTCCTGAATAGCTTGTCCTTGCGAGTATAAACACTATTGTTAGCTCGATGGGCAGTCATTGTGATCTGATAAAATCTTGTCAGCCTCCTTTTGTTCAGTCAGAAAAAGTACAACTTGAAATACGCGAATATTAATGAATTGTGGACATTACTTGCCCGGTTAAGTATCTAGGACGAAGATACTATATCGCTGGCCCAATATTATAGGGTTCTATGTGTCACTTTTATCGAACTGAAATTTGAACATTGTCATAGTGACATTAAGTCGAATTTCAACTAGCTTGAAAATGTAATCATAGAACCCTGTAATATTGGGCAAGCGATATGTCAACCCACAAAGAAACAAAAATTGGCTTTAAAACTAGCGATCTATATACAAAATAAAAGTATTTCGCAAAATACCTAAAAGATTGAGTAAAACTTTTTCTTCGTGGAAAACTCACGTACGTAACCAGCTTTCAAAGAATTTTCCGTGAAGTTATTAAGGGTCTCTATTAGGATTTAAAGCGGAATTGTGATAAAACAGTTTGAATTCATGACTTCTTATTACAATTAGATATTAAGAAGTACCTGTGAGGTACTCACATAATCCGGAAAAGCTTTAAGCATATGTATTTTTCCTTTTTGTCACATTTATTGAATTTACTCCCTTACAGAGTTCCAGGCGAAGAAAGGTTCAATTTAAATGCACCGCGTGCCACACGGCGTGTTCTCAAAGCACGGGCAAGGCAATAAAACGCGTCTAAACTGCCTATTGCGTATATATAACTTCAACAAGTAATTTATGCGAAACCATTTCAAATAATTCCTACGGTAAAGTGTGTAGGGTAATAATTAATTGAACAGAAGTGCCTATTGTCCCTGAAGCGAGTTAAACCTTCGGGGTTTGAGCTAACTTCAGAGGTATTAAAGTCGCCGGCAGGACATCGACCCGACGGTGACCGCCTCGAATCGCATCCAACTTACATTGTGATGGATGAACATTCAGTTTTGTAATACAGAACGGGTTCAATGTACATCTATGAAACGTGAATCATTTTGATAATACTTGAAACATTCGCGATAACTTTACGCTATCTTTGATAAAAGATCTAATTATAATAGCGCCGAAGGAAAAACAATTTTAATGCAAAAACAATGTAAGTTCTTAGAAATAAAAATACTGCTGACGATATTATGAAAGTTTGTGAAATAAATATGTAACTAGAGTCAAATATCTGCTCGCCAAATTATGAAGCCAATTCAGCATAAATATTAATGACGGATATCACAGTTTTCAGATATCACGCCAGTTACAATTACATAAGAAATCACACTGACTAGCTAAACAGTAATTTATCGTGATCTGTAAAGTTATAAGTCACCTCATTACACCTGTTTTGCTAGTAAAGTTTTCCGACGTCTACTTAGGACAATAAATACACTTACACAATCCGCAGAAATGCAAATAGTTATGACACTTATGACAGCGAAACTAATACGTGAAGTTCATTGTCTTTCGTTCGTTACCCGTTTCAAAAACGCCAACATTAATTTACAGTTAATGAGTACATGTCATCGGAAGAAAGGACGCGAGTTCATCGCGCCAGATTTTATGCATTGATTAAAACGTGCACTGAGAATGTGTCCAGGCGTACGCACACGGCAATAGACTATGAAAGAAGCCTAGGCTAGGGGGAGGACAACGGCCGTACCTGTGAGGTGCAGTAGCATTGGTGACTGGAACGGTAGCTATTTTTATACCATCCACTCTATCTTATTTACTATTCTGGTCCACGACTCATTGAATTGTGGTTATAATGTGCAACTTGGATGCATGCCAGAGCGTCTCACACCTAAAGCACCGATAGCGAGATATTCGACGAATGAAACGGTGGTAATGTTCGCGGAAAAGTCATTAATCCCCCAAAGATTCTGGGATTATTTATAAAAATCACAAAGCCAAGGTTGAGTCGAGCTAGACGAGCTAGTAATATATTTGCGTGATCGAGTGCAGTTAAATCAATTGTCTGACTTTGCAATCCAACGTCGTTATGTAAAAAAACTGCACACCGGCACGACGACCCAGAGGTTAATCACGACATCATAAAAACCACTTATAAAATAAAGTAACATAAATGCGGATGGATCGAATCAGGATTTCAATTAGGTAAGCATTTGAATGATGCAACTTGTGCAGGTTGAGATGTGTGAAGACATAAAATGAGGTTCCTGGGGTCGTTTACATATGAGCAGAGGGCTTACGGCGAGCAACGAGAAAAGATCACGTCAAACCGGCAGGCGAGTCGGACAGTGGCAACAAGTAAACCGGTCGAAGGCGCCGGGCGTCGCGCGCCGCCGCCGCGGGGATCAGCCGGGGATAATCAACTTGTAAACAAAATTGCATTAGTCTCGCTTTTTGCGACTAACGTTGCAACCTAAACATGGTAGACATCGGGAAGCAATCCAAGCTAATAGTTGATTAACGGTCAGCGTTCAATGCGAATCGACGCGGCGGGATTGAAATCAGTCGATTGAGACACGATTTTTGAATAGATTATCTTCGGTAAGGAACGAACGAGTGATAGATACATACCTAATACCTAGTTCTTTTAAAGTATAGGAAAAAAATGTATCTCAGATTACCGACCGCAGCAACAAGTAAGCAGCAAAACGAAATCGGCTAAGTGGGTCATCATATAATTTCGCAAGCGTATCGAGTGCCGCAAACGTTAACTGGTACGCTCGAGGCGAGTCAAGGCCTGCGCTCCGAGGCCCCGGTGGCGAGGTGGCTTGAGCTGCCTCCACCACGCTCGCATGCACCGAGTTTCTTAGTCAACTTGCATCGGTTTTTTGCATCTCCTGAAACTGGTCCGATTGCCACATCATTTGGAAATGTAGGTGTGATTGCCTGAAGATTTCATGATTTAGAAAGGTCGACAAGGCGCGTATCATTTATGAATTGTTGACAGTAAAAAGTTTAAAGCAAGAAGACACTTACCCCTTCATTTCCGGGTAGGAACTGTATCGTAGGTTTTGCCAATTTATCCTGAAACGGGAAAAAATACATATTAAATAAAATCAAAGCATCGTTAAGAAAAGGCAACTGCAGAGATTTTTCTCTGCAACTATGCTGTTTTAGAGCGTTTTATTTCCCTAATATACCTTCTAAATTTAATTGTCTCTCCTGTTCCCGATAAGATACTATTCTACTATTTTGATTTTGACTACCTACCAATGAAGTCTTATCTCGTATATCAATATTGTAAGTAGGTATTTGTTACGCCAACGTTTTCAATTATCGCGGTATAAAAGTTTTTGATTTATAACATAATGTAAGGATCGGTTTTTAATGTTTTTCACGAAATTATTTCAAATATAAGGGCTGACGTTATTGACCTATGGTATATAACTCCGCATTCAGTGACGCAGAGTGTTTTGAACAATTGCGCTTCAGTACAAGGAAAATATATTCATATTTAACTCGACTAATTTGCGTTACGGTAATTCACATACAAGCGCGTACAGACGTTCGTCAAACGATGAATCATAATAACATAACTATCATATCGTTACGTTCTTGCGTTATGCAAAGGATTTCAATAGCCTGCAAAATTTACAAAAATGTGTCTACGAAGCTGCGAAAACACATATCCTCTTGCCAAATGAGAATCAGAGATCTTGCAAATATTTAGTGTAGAAAATGCTGTTTACTGTTTCCATTTTGAAGTTCTTTCAGTCTTAGCCGTGTAGTTCAACTTTTGGGCCCTACAATTACATTCGTTTTAGGTTTCCATTATTATGCTACTACGATAAAATTCACATACATTAAACAGCACGCGTATGATAACGTATACAGGTACTTGCTCAAGAATTTTGAACGTGCATTAACCTAAATACACCACAATGAATACGCTTTTTAAACACGCACTTACTCGTTATTAATTGGGAGAAATTAATAACTTGAGAGTATAACCTTTTTATGTTAAGTGATGTTGTAAATTTGTTTAGGAGGCCAATCTTTGTAACATTGTGTAATGCACCACGGTTAAAAATCCATCAACAGTAAACGCTCGAGACTAGCACCTGACGTATGATTAAGAACATATCATTATGTCATTCCGTCGAAAGGTTAAATTGTAAATACATTATTCAATAGCATCGAAATATGTCAATCCATTTTAGAAAAGGGTTTAATAATGCTTAATTGGATAAGAAGCCCGACTTGTTGGGCAACAAGTTTGGTCACAATAAGCAAGTGTCGGATAGTCGTGTAGTTGCACAACGGCGATGGACGAACGCGAGAAACAACTAGACTGGGCTGATGATGTAAACTTAAAAATTGCTTTAGTTACTTACTTAACCGCCTAGCAGTGAAATTCGTTGCATCGTCTAGAAGCAGTGGGGATGACCCGGAACTGACGGCACCCATGGCCGTGACTCTTAGTGCCGTATGTGGTTGTTACGTCACAATTATCATTAATCGATTTCCCTGGAGTGATTCGGATTCGCAAAGGTCACGTAATCACACCAAAAATGGTGTTTTTTATAAGTTGAATAACATAGAGATAGAGGTTTTATTACATACTTACTCAAAGGTTGTCTGGTTGTTTGTTAGCGATAAGACCCTGTTTTGTTTACCTCTGTTTTTAGTCTTTATGTAATCTTTGCAGTGTTGTGAATAACGCTTATTTTTAGGCTTAAAGACTCGAGCCCTCAAGACTCTTAAGTCTTGAAGACTCGACTATATTTGAGAATTGTATTATTTATTATACGCGTATGAATGTAAGAAATCGTCTTTGCCACCTTTGAGGCGTTAAGCCTCGAGAGTCTTAAGGGTTAGAGTGTTTAAGCCTCGAAATGTGCGTTATTTAAAACACTAAATCTTTGTGTTTTGTATTGTTTTTGTTTATGAATAAGTGTCACGGCATTTTTTTTTTAACAGTTAACCTGCTTTAAATTCGTCGCCTTTTGAGGATTTGCTTGTGGAAACCGACTCAACTGACATAATAATACATAATAATTTATTAAATTTAACATTAAACTAGATTATCCTTATAATTATAATGAAATACTATTAAAGCTACAAGTTTGCATAACGAGAACCATTATAAGAAAACATTACAATGAAATCTGCTCCGTGACCATGAGATTCCGTGCCTGTGGGTACCGCTAGGGAATTTAAGTGCTGGGGTTTCCCTCACGGAGGTACTGTCCGCGATCATAATGACTGTTGTAGTCTCGTATTGGCGATAAAAACTCGATGATATTAATTGACCTACATTATCGCACGTCATACTTGACTGTATTGACAGATATTAATGTGTACAGCACAGTCGATGTCTTTTGCACCTTATTCCTATGTATTAAGGGTTCATCCATAAATTACGTCACAGCAACAGGGGGGGGGTCATACCAAATGCGACAGTACGTATTAAAGACCTATCTTTTTCCTATGAAAAAGCGTGACAAGGCGGGAGGGGGGTCTAAAAAATTGAAATGTTGTGTGATGTAATTAATGGACGACCCCTTCCGGTGAAAAATGTAAACATATCATTGACGTCCACTGTACTTACACCTGTACTTGAGGTCTGTATTTTAAACATACCGATAATATGTAGAAGTCTTGGTTTATTAGATTTAATTTGAAGTACATAATTGCAAACAAAAGGTAGCACTTATTAAGTTATTATAAAGGTTAAGAGCCAACGGGAGTGGTCATTTTTCCATACAAACGTACTCCTCGTTTTCCTCCGTGGTTTTTGAAGCTAGAGCAATGATTTTTTCAACACAGATTAATATTGTCAATATCTGTGTCGGACCGTTTTGCTTTTTTTGATATTTTTGTTTTTTAAGGCGCTAGAACCCTTCAAAAATGGCCAAAATGGCCTAATTGACTATGCCGCAATGAGAGGCGTAGCATTCAAAACTGATATCAATTAGCCAAAAAAGCAAAACGGTCCGACACAGATAATTTCATAATCATTTAGATTTCCAAATTTGGTTACGATTGGTTAAGTTTTGGAGGAGGAAACAGAGGAGTACGAAACCTCGATTTTTGAGATTATTACGCAGGATTTTTCGCCTTGTCCTTATCGCACTACTTTTAGGTGCCGCTTCCGTTAGCGAGACGGGTATATTTACCTAAAATATTTAAAACTCAGCTCCTGTTTCGTCTTAAGGTCACTTATTTGGTTTGATATCTTTGAATACCTAGTATTACGATGTATTGACAATAACAAGTTAGGTAACATACTTTATTGCCTTATAATCCTTAAATGTATAACACTTTTTTGTAAAGAAATAATAATATGTATATTTTACAAAGTTAATCAATATAAAGAACAAGTACTTACAGCGAATCACATCCATTCAAGACTTCAACTTGATTTGCGAATGTCAAAAAACTAGTTTTTAATATCAAGGTCGAAATTGAGTGTTTAATATATTCTCAAGAATAAAAGCGCGAGAAAAATTACACTTGTTTTATTGAGTGCTGGTTACATTACTTTAATTACTTACATGCCGAAAAATGCTGAAATTCGAAAAACTTCCATGTAATAAAAGATAAGTAGTTGTAAAGGGGCCCACTGATTAACAGTCCGCCGGACCGTATCGGCCTGTCAGTTGTTCGGAACTGTATCGGCCTGTCAGTTGTTCGGAACTGTCAAAATTTTGTTCTAACTGACAGGCCGATACCGTCCGGCGGACTGTTAATCAGTGGGCCCCTTTAAGGATGCAATGCAAGTATAATTATAAACAAGGATGTAGGTATAATTATAAACGCAGTGAGAGTATATGTTGTATTGGGCATATGGCATATTATCGTATGCCCCAAGATTTGTAATGTCTCGACCTGTCAACAAACTGAGTGGAATTGTACCGACTAAGTAAGGTATGAAATTAACACGTTAACTGGCGTAAACTGGTCAGAAAATACGCAAAATAGGACCCTATCACTTTGAGATACGGTTCAAATTTACTGTTAGGAATATCAAAATATGTTCCCTGTGATTTATAAAGGCTTAGGTATACATTTGAAAACAAGATAATGCACGCGTCATTCCCATCATTGCGTTATCTTCGCCTATGATAGTGACACTTGCGTAATGGTGGCAACGTTTCATTATAGTAATTGCAACAATGAAGTTCAACTGCGCACGTTTCGCTGATACAGATAAAATAACAGTTCAGACATTTATCAACGAATTACATTAATTTGCCAACGTCACTCTTTTAATAGAGACGGCACCTAATATGATATAGTTCGTGTCATTCACGATGACGCGCAGATTTGTCAAATCTAACCTTTAATAACATGATAATACGAGTCAAGGCGCGCGTTTTCGTGAATAACATATCTATAGTCGTTCAGACAGCGGGGCGTGAAAATAGTTATTTGTTTTACAAGGGGGCAAAGTTGTTGTTTAACCCCTCGTGCTATAATATTGATACCCGAGCAAGTAAAAGATTCCAAAATTGAACTACGAGCGTAGCGCGTTATTGTTTTATGTTCAATAACAATATGAGATTTTTTGGATTTGATCAAAAGCTTATCTTTTAATTTTAGTACACAAATAGGTAATTATCATTAGATATTAATGATATTATTTTCTACATGACTTGTATCAACCTTGTACAAAAATTGTTGCACCGATAGCTTTTGAGGAACGTTACAATGTGACCTTAGAGTATTTTGCCGGCGGCCTTAGCCAAAAACTTTACCATCTCATTATGCAACATCACAAAATACAAGTGAAAAAATCTTAATTGCTATATTTAAACACATTTTGCCAGACATGACTTTATTTATTTAAACTTTATTGCAGTTAACACTAAAGTACAAAATTTGTATGGCAAAAATAATGCCGAATAGCGTTTTCACTATTAAACCATACAGAGACGCAATTTTAAATTACTTTTGTGTATAGGAAATCCATCTCATTTATTATATCTATACACTAAAATAACGAAACATAATATAAGTTTGAAAATATATATTTTAGTATTACATTTTGAAGTAAGTAATGCATGTTTTATGTTTAGGCATAAAAATATTGCATGAGAAAGAGTAAAAAGAAAAATATGTCTCACTCTCTAAATTCATTTTACTTTTAAATATGGAAATGTCTATTTTTATTATTATTACCGACGTCATTTCTTATAGGCATTATGAGTTAATTGTTGAAACGGATTGAGCTACCCAAAACTAGTAGTAAATAATGTATTATTGCTATATATACCTAATACCTATCTCACTTCTGTAATATTGTAAGTTCATCGCTTTTTACATGCAATAACTAACGTGTATTGATGATGATGATTTAATTAACGCTGCCATAAATATACTTATGTTATTGTTCACTAATTACAAGATACTAAAGTACATTATGTAACTAAGTACAATTAATTAATTACCCACGACAGTTTGCGTGAAATTGCGCACGACACGGAATTATTGTTGTCCAGAAATTGTTTGCGTGCTATTTGATTTAGATTTTGTTAAATTGGATACTGGACCCAGTTAAAACTACCGTTGTATTTAAAGATAAGCAGAATAAAACATATTTTTATCAATAATAATTGTTTAATGATACTTACACTATGCTACACTTTTGGCTCTCATTGTAACTTTCTTTAGAATTAGATACTTCAGATCAGATAACTTCAAAGATAATTAAAAAAAAAATTGCCAAATAATGATGTTTGAGGACCGGTTGGTGAAAAGAAAAGTCTAAAACCAATAAGAGTTGTGTACTATCTGAGTTTAGGTATTTTTCAGTATCAGGCCGAATATTTTTACATAGGTACTTTTACCTATATCAAAAATTCTCATACTGAAAAAAAAGGTTAAAATATTTATTTTAGTAACAAATCAATAAATTGAAAACTGATCCAAATATAGGAGAAGATTATTACAACTACTATGTAGGCATTCACAATACACTTTCGTAATGCTTCGGGTGAGGTTTTATGGAAATTAGTGCTACACAAACATACCTAAATAGTCTAAAAGATACCGTAAAAACAGGTAAACTCGATATGTAAACTTGGTTGCTGAGGTCAGTTAGGTACTCGAAACGTGGGAGTGGTTTGGCGAGATAAGAAAGCCGTCAATTTGCAGGCGTGGCTTTGCATCGTTGGACGAAATGTACAAAGTGGGACCAGCGACACACATTCTGCCGAAAACGGTTGGTTTTCGATTATACAAAATTTGGCTGTTCTCGTACAAAACCTTAGATCATCGTAGTAAAGACCTTATAATGACCTTATGTATGTATATATGAAATTAGGTTCACGAACTATCAATTAACCGTGTGGACGATGGTATATAGTTATGCGCCTTAAGAAAATAAATATTTGAGGACAATCTAACACAGATCGGCCTAGCCTAAACTATTGAAAAAAGTAAGACTTGTACTATGTGTACTAACTGACAGTACAGATAGTTAAAAAGCTACATAGAAAATATCCATAATTCAGGAATATTCGTGATAAACCCCAATAAATGGTCAAACCCAGGACCCAGGATCAAACCCAGGACCCTGATCTTCGCAGTTTAATAGTTTTAATTCTCATAGCAAGGCAAGGGGTGACGATGTTAGATTATGAAAATTTGGCAATGATGAGTCACATAAGTATACTTTATCTTTCAGACATAAATCACATATTATATTCCGGTACATTACTTATGAAATTTCGCTTATCGAAATTTTTACTCCGTAAGGATGATAAGCAGTTAAGCACAGTGGATGTGAATTATATTTTGTGTACACACATTTTTTACCTCATTGCAATGGAAATTAATAAGCTGCTAAATGACAGAAACGACTGGGCTTAAAGCGTGAAATAAAGGTGATCAGTGATAACTATAGTTCGTTTTTTTAGCATTAGAAAGAAGGTAAGAGGTAAGCGATCTTGACATGTCTTTTAATTGAAAAACGCTTTTTAAAAATCAGTAACTATTATACTTATGAAAGCAGAAGAATATAAATGATCGTGTTAGATTCATAATTGTTACATATTTCCCGTGACTTATATTTAAAACGTATTTTTCAATTAAAAGACACATCAAGATTGTTTACCTTATTTCTAATGCTAAAAAAACGAACTATAATCAGTGTCACATTCAGATTAGATCGGCTGAGCTTAACCATTTTATTACCATTATCAAGTGAGTTTATAGTCCCTCGGCTGGTATCAAATAGTTTCAAGTAAATAGGTGCCTATTGCCTATCAAGCTAAAGTTATTCAAAGGCGATCCACGCACGCCACCTTATTATGCAAGATAAGGAGATCAACAATTAACATGAACTAATAGGTTAAAAGTTAAAACTTATTAATTAAGACTATTGCTAGTCATTCGCATGAAAATACAAATCACACATAGTGAATCTGATGAGGATATTTTATTATGTAATAAGCACCTAAAAATATATATATTTTAAAGCACCTAAAACATGTACATACATGAATAATAAGTTAATAACTGAGCAATCCTTTTAATTTGTGCTAGGAACTAAAATGAAATAAATTATAACAATGAATGTGTCATGGGCTCTATGGGGCTATTCATAAATTACGTCATTTCAAATTAGGGGGGGGGGGGTCTGGACATCGGATGACGGTAGCATGAAGTAGAAGGAAATGGGGTCATTTAAGCATGATTTTTGGATGATTATAGGGGGGGGGGGGGGTCGAAAATCGTCAAAAATCGATGACGTAATTTATGGACAGCCCCTATGTGCCAGGCGGCGCCACTGTCGACCATACGGCTAATTGAGCAAGTAAATAGATATGAATGATGTAATAATTCTGTGATAATAATTGTTTGTTACTTTATAAAGTATTCTTTATGCCTTAATTAAGGTACAATTATAAATAATTTTCATAAATTATATATAATGTCGGCCAAAATAAATGATTAATTAATTTATTTCTTATTATATAGTCCCGATAAGAATGTAAATTATGTCATTAAAAAAACATTATCTAAGATTACTTCTGCTGATATTGTGTACAAGAAATAAATCTGAATAAAATAATTGTATTTTATGTTGCTATAATATCCGGAAATGAAGTCCGTTGCCATGAAATTAAGTATAGTCTGTCAACCAACATTGTCAGTAGAAAAATGTTAAGAGTTCTTCTTCCACGCGTTATCCCGGCATTTTGCCACGGCTCATGGGAGCCTGGGATCCGCTTGACAACTAATCCCATGATTTGACGTAGGTACTAGTTTTTACGAAAGCGACTGCCATTTGACCTTCCAACCCAGAGAGGAAACTAGACCTTATTGGGATTAGTCCGATTTCCTTACGATGTTTTCCTTCACCAAAAAGCGACTGGCAAATATCAAATGATATTTCGTACATAAGTTCTGAGAAACTCATTGGTACGAGCCGGGATTTGAACCCGCGACCTCCGGATTGAAAGTCGCACGCTCTTACCACTAGGCCACCAGCGCTTCTACTATTATTGTTAGAGGTACCACATATCTATGAACTATGAACTCAAAACAAAAACGGCCGTTTTAACTTTGGACGCATAGATTGACGAATCCAGCAACATAAAAACTAGTTTGATGTATTCAAAAGGTACTTAAATACAAAATACAGTACGTAGCGGCCTCCTTTTTTAAATACCTGTCGTAAAATTTAAAAAGAATCACGATTATTTAGCAGTGGCGCTAGTGTGCACGTTGATGGGCTCTTAATGTCTCGTAAAATAAAAACCTTACTACCTGCATGAAAAGTCCCTTTAAATCCAGCTTACGCAAGCTGTGGCTGTGTTCTCGTCGGAGATTGGCTGACATTTAGCAAACGGGTTTGGTTTAGTGTTGGCTATTCCAGCCTAAGACATAAACACAGGTGTTCATAGATTACAGGCTTCAATCAACATTTAAACTGATAAATTAGTTCAATATTCATTCACGTTTCTATTGCCTACCTCAAGGATTATAAATTATATACTATATAGACAACAAGTTACGTTCAAGAAATGAATAAATTGTAATAACTATCTCGTTTCAGGCCAAATTTATCTCTTTATCACTCGAATTATCTTTAAACATCGTTAAACCGGTGTTACCCTAGAGTAGGGTTACCAGATCTATACAAATTCGGGATTTCCTGACAAAATTCCTGATTTGCGAATATTTTTCCTGACGCTCATATCGGGGGTTGGTTCGGGCTAGCCGTAAGCGATATCTATATGTATGCTTGATACATTGTTTATATGAATTCAATTTAGTTTGGATTTATGTAAGTAAATTTCAATAATGTACCTTTTTAGGTACAAAATTTTCACAAACGTTTACATTGATTGAACCGAAATGACACTAAAAAGGATATTACAAATGTAACGGACCAATTAGACATGACTCCGACAGCTGTCGCCCCATAGATAACTACTGTCAAACTTAGCATACAATCAAATCAATCTTACGAACGAAATACTTGCTATAAGTACACCTATGTCTATCGTGGGTACACAAACAGCAACACTGTACATCAGTGGACTTTATTACAAAAGGCATAAGGTGTGGACCTTAACAGTGTGGGTGATGGTCTGATGGTACATCATACAAGCTTGAGATGAGATGAGACGTCGATTTGTGTAACAATGTCGGTTGACAGCTAAAACTCACACTTCACATATTTATTAAATAGATACACTACAAGTGTTTATCACTTGGTGAATACGGTTTCTCAATGGTCCACCGAAAAAATATGACTAAGTACTTAATAATTTATTTCTTAGGGTGTTTATTTAGAAAAAGCGTCGTTCGTAAGGGCTGATTTAGACGGCGCGCAAACTCGCATACGATTTTAGTTACATTGCGGACTGCTGGTGACGTCCAATTCAACCGGCCAATCAAAAACCACAACGAAACTCGCATGCGAGTTCTCGCACCGTCTAAATGGGCCCTAAGGATTTCTTGACTCGGAACATGTGTTCGCGAGTAACCGGCTAAGGGCAACCAGGTGTCAAGCCGGGGGGAGGGTGCGATGACCCCGACCCCATAGTTACCGTCACGCATGTCCCGATCTTTACCAATAAATCCATCTCCGTTTAATGGAACTATTTAAGCTTTTGTGCAACATTTTAGTAGTCGAGATATATTTAAAACTATTAAAGGGCAAAAATTAGGTCAGTGACATCTAAATACAGGCTTATAAATCCAGGTAAGAATAAGCTCTGGTTCTTTTACTCGAAATAAATAATTGTTCATAAAATATTTAGGGACAATCTTAAACAGATTGAGCTAGTAACAAATGCCTAACCCCAATTCATACAATTTAAATAAAACTTGATTTGTTTTTGATTATTTTACACACCTCTGTTAAAGTCAAATCGTTTATTTGCCATAACTTTGTCTCTTTCTAACAAATGTCAACGGTTTGTTAGATTTGACAGACGTTTATGAATAATGTCATAAAACTCAAAGCTTTCATTAATAATTAGGTAGCTTTAATTACACAAACGGGTCTACCGCGATATAATTTCATTGTTTTTACCTTAAATTCCGATATTTGTACAAAACTGGTTAATTACCTTTACCTAAACATTGCTTGTAACAATAATAAGCACCTATTTATTTATTTAGTAAGACAACAGCTGGACCTAACTACAATTGTATGCGATTGTGTCGGCATCCGTTATTTTTACATTATTTTCTCCAACACCCATGCAAGCCTACCTACTCAACGACGCTACAAAGTGATTCATTCCATTCCTTTCAATGGATCCCGAACTCAGGAAAAAAGGCCAGGTGGCACGCTCACAGAACCGTAACAAAAAACGGCCGGCGAACCTGACGTAGGTCAGCCGGAGGTTTTAAGGGAGTTTGGTATGTCCGATCAAAAGGGAACGTCGATAATCGCTTGTTGTGAACAGAGAATGGGTCGCGATATGCGCAGACTGAAAAGATTGCTGTTAAACACGTGCACGTCCGACGAATTTATAAACAGGTGGGCTAGTTTTAATAGTTCAGTGTGTGTTCTTTTGTTTTTGACTTTGGTGA
Organism: Cydia splendana; assembly: GCF_910591565.1. Taxonomy (NCBI): domain Eukaryota; kingdom Metazoa; phylum Arthropoda; class Insecta; order Lepidoptera; family Tortricidae; genus Cydia; species Cydia splendana. The sequence goes on along the minus strand of NC_085976.1, from coordinate 4,680,836 downwards.
CAGTGATATACTCCAAATATTAATTGTGTCTATCAGTATGTTCACTTATCTATCAGATGTATACCAGTCTACGGGTCTTCTTGTCGGTCACATTCGTCAAGGTCTAGTGTTATAATGTACTGTCAAAGTCAAAGATATCGACGTGAATTAAGCATAATTAAGTAGAGTACTCAACCTTAATATTATAGCAAAAAATACCTACACATATGAATGCAAATTGGTGGCATCGTTATCGTTTTGTAACCCCAAAAATCAACACAACCTAATGATTGCATGAAATTATATTCGCATTCGCGTCCGCAAGTTCCGTCCGCAGAACAGGGAAACCTCAGTCCCCTTGTAAAGATTGACATCTCAGTTAATCAAAGCATGAGGAACAAGTTAATTAGACTTTTATAACGAGTAATGTTGGAGTCTTAAGATGTACTTTCACCGGCGCCCGACAATTCGTGCAGCAGCCCGACTGTTACCTAACGCGGTTTGCGAAACCCGACCCAAACGTGCAACCAAACGGACACGCGCCAAACTACAACTTGGGAATAAATAGTAGCTTTAATGCTAATGATATTTGCATAAAACAACTACATTTGCTGGTGGGTGGGTTAACACTTCTGAACCAATGTTTGGGTGTAACAATGAAAATCTATCAATCACTTTTTGCCTTGTGTGTGCATTGACTTAGGTATATCGTCGGGTGACAAGCAAAAGTCACTAAGTACTATCAAAAAATTAAAGTAACAATGCACTTTATTACACTTGTAACACGGTTTATTGTCCAATAATTTCAATGGTGTTAGTTAGTGACCTTTGCTTGTCACCCGACGATATATTACTTCGTAAAGACGGGCTTTAAGGGCACTACGAAGTGGGCCAGTTTGTTGGTGCGCATTTTTGTTTGTGTGCATCTTCGCTAGGCATTATATGAACGGAGGGCCTATCTTTACTTTTGAAATCTTTGTTTGTATGACATTGTCGTTTTGACGACAGATTGGCTGCATGATTATGATTAATCAATGCTTTATCACAGAAAAAATGAAGGCAATGCACTTTTGACTTTAATATTGAATGGCCCTTAAGATTGAAGATAAGTCTAGATGTGTTAAATTGTAGTGATTCATTTTAGTGCCTATGAATTGGCAGTAGACAATCAATTTAAGTCTAATTGTTCTTCCAAATTCTAACTGATTATGTAATACGGGCAACCACTGAGGCTGCAACACAGTGTAAACTAACGCAGTCTCCAGCGCTCCAACTTCATATATAGCATGTATGTTTTTGAACAATAAAGATTTATTATTATAAAGATTTAATTCATCAGGCACACTTTAAGTTACTCGTTCCAGTACTGCTTGCCTCTAGCATAGGCTTGACATAATAAGCATCACCAGTATGACAAGTAATTACACTAATAGGTAATTAACTAATTAGTAACTACACTAATAAAATCTGCAAGTTACTAACACTAAGCATCGCGAGATAGGTACCGTCAGGTGATTTCAGATAAATTTACAATAGATCAGATACTCCTTTTGTTTCTATATAAATGTGAATACATACCACTATATTTAATTTTCGTGTACATATTTATAATCTTCTCCATGTAACTGCTGTCTTTTCATATAAATGGATCTAATATTTTGTAAGATGATTAAAACCCCCAAACCCAATATGTACCTAATTAAGTATTTCGAGAAAAAAGTTAAGAAAGCTTAACTATTTTATACTTACTAAAAAGGAGCACTGTTATTATAATTTTTCATACATACTGTTGTGGACTGAAAATGTTTTGTGAGCTTTATGCAAAGTAGTTATGTTTTTAATTTGTGACCTTATTCTGTCAGCCTGTATTTATTTTAGCTATCTTTAATTCCTAGCCTACCTGGAGGACCCGGGATTGAACCCCGGTGAGGGCATTTATTTGTGTGTTTATCACAAAAACAATTCCTGGGTTATGGATGTTCTCTATGTATTTATCTATATTATGTCTATCAGATATATCATCATATTTAATTACACAAACGGGTCTACCGCGATTAAATATGTACAAAACGCAAATAATAATAAATAATTAAATATGTAAAACGCGAGAGTTTAAAGTGTTAGATATATCATCATCTAGTACACGCAACACAAACCTTATTGAGCTTACTGTGGGAGAAGATTGTCTCAAAAACATTAACCTCTCTTATTTGTAAGTTAAAACCAAAATACCTATTACCCTACACATTCAAGCAATTTCTCAGATATTTACTGGAACCGACTACAACTAAAAAAAAGTACTTAAGTAAGAAACCAAAATTAATAGGCACATATGTGTTAACTTGTATAAGAAAATATAGGTGTTTGATTCCTGGCTCAAAATACTTAGAATAGGTAAATTGGCAAATTAATTTACCTAAGATTTATAAAATTATGTGCTTTTTTACTTGTTATGCTAAGAAAACAACACTGCATTGACTAAGCACTGTAATGAAACATTATTTATAATTACAGTACATAATATATAATGGCTGTTATTATTTAGTTCCACCATTAACATTATTTTCCACTTAAGATGTAGCGTAGGGCAGAGACAAGAAATGATCTCATTCTTATGACCTGCTTACTGTCCAAACAAACATTTCTTTTTCTATATTCTGTTTGTTATTTTCTTGCTACTCTACTGGTACTGGTACTACTTGGTACTGGTAGGGCTGCCATTCATCCAGGTTTCCCCGGATTTGTCCTAGTTTGGAGGCAATCCGGGGTTTTCAAAAAGTGTCCTGGGAAAACCTGGTCAATGTTTATGTGATGAATTGAATTTAATTATTTACTGGCATTATTGTGTACAGAAACCGTATAAATACACGTCCGGGCAAAAAATGCGACTTACGCCAAATGTCCGGGTTTTTTAAGTCTTTGTCCGGGTTCGGCGAATTTAGAGATGGCAGCCCTAGGTACTGGTAACCTGGGCATACTCCCAGTACTGGGTTAGTATAGCAGATATTCCAATATCTCTCTATCTATCTATCTATCAAATCTGGGAATCTCATAAATAAAACCGGTATCAGGGCATGCAAGTTACCATTGGTACATATTGCAGGTAATCTGACCACACTAAGTTTCATGCCAAGTGGTATGTTGAAATTATTAAGTATGGGCGACTTGTAATATACCGAGCTATAACATCTTAAGATTCTTAGGGTATCTTAAGATGCCTTGCTGTAAGATATCGTAATATACCAAAATATATTATAAGATGCCTTGCTATAAGATATCTTTTGGTATATTATCGCTCCATCTGTGACGGGCTATAGCATGCTCGTAATTCTGTAATAAATTTATGTTTCTGATCATTGTAATTGTATTGAATTCTGTCAGTAAATATTAAGTTGCTATGTACTATCATGTCATCAATTGCTGATATACTTAATAAATGTTTTATTGATGCACGAAAGAGCCCTTGAAGCCTATACTCACAGAATAAATGTTTAAATTTGTATTAATTTATTTCTAGGCTGCCAATAACAAGTATAAAATGACTAGTAAATTTAGATTACTTTTATACAACCCAATCAACAAGAAAACCAAGTTTTTATCAAAACCAAACAAATGTTAGAAAGCTGACGTCATAGCCTATGGTTGCTAGTTGTATTCGAAATGTCACATCACAAGCATATTGTACCACTATAGTAGGTACCTACACTACACTACATACAAGTTAATACATTTTTACAATAGGACAATAAAATTCTGATCTTAAGGGAAAAACATAAGATTGTGAATTAATAAAAAATCATTATTGTCTATGATCTTCTTTATCACAAAGTGATAAAAAGTAGGTTTCAGAGTCTCTATTATCTAACTAGTCATAATTTTTCTACATATGCCTAAAAGCTGCTATCAAGTAACAACATAGTGAAGATAGTCCATGAAAGTTATAGCATATCACTATTAAGTCGCAAATTACCGATTATCTAAGCTTATGGTATCATAATTGTAAAATATTTTCTTAGAAACATATAAAGATGTATTCTACATGTAGCGCCATCTGTGATACCAGCTGTAATACTCAGACATCAATACTTCAATAGCAACAGGCAATATCGTTCAACATTGCACATACATATTATGATTCTCTTTATTGATATTATTAATGTTATCATTATAAATAGGTAGTTGCCAGCTTGATGGTAAGCAGCCATTAAATTGAAGATTAATTATAAACCTGAACACTCATTAAAAAAATATAAATGTTGATGGTTGACTTACCATAAACACATTTTTAAATTTACGTGATTCCAAAAGAATTAAAAGCTTTGGAATTTTTACTTGTGTAAAGTGTATTGTATTTTTGAATTAAGCTTTGATTAATTTTATTCAGACCAAAAAGTATTTACCAGTTTCTCCAGAATAGATATGTACAAAAAAAACTGTAATATTTTATAAACAGATTAAACCTACAGGTAAATGGTAATATATAGCAATTGGTTGAGTAGAGGCATCACATATGGAGTACCATTGCATAGAAACATCTTTGCCAGGGATAGATTATAAAAATTTAGCCAAAATGGCATATATTGTCTTTTCCTGCTCTAAACACAGAATTCATGTCCGTGGTTTCGAATTGTAAGAACAGTAATAACAATCGAAATCAAATGTTTTTAAATATTTAAAACCAATGATAAAGTAATAACTTATTGTAAAAAACAAGATTGTTTTCACCTTTGGACAACACGGTGTAATCTAGCATACTCTATTTTAAATACAATAGTATAACATGACATATCTTAGGTAGCTTATTTATTTAGTGTACAGTCAACTGTAAAAATATGGGTGTGCCAGCTTATTCAAAAATATGTCCCATAGTTCTTAATTCGCTTACATAAGAGCTAGGGGACATATTTTTGAGATGATTTGTGCACCCATATTTTTACAGTTGACTGTACAAGAAAGGCATAGCTGCAATTCTTTTCCATATGTCAGGCTTTGTAGTAGTCTTAAGTAGTTTCTAATATACATTGAAAGTTATTGACTATTTTGACCAGTTGGTTAAAATTTCATTTGAATGTGATAGCTCTATTATCGGAAAAAAATATCTTTCAACAAGTAAGATTGATATTTTAAGAGGATACCAATAGTCTAGTTTTGGACATCAGGTACCAATCATGCAGTGTTCATTACCATCACTAAATGTGCAAATTATCGCTAATAGAAATTACAGACATGAAATTTTTCTTGTGTTTTTGCTAAGAAAATATTGTGCATATTCTGTCACAATAACCCTCTCAAATATAGTAATGCATATCAATATTTTATGAACAACTATTTTGTAATTTGAAAACTGTATAAAGCTGAATAAATCAATAAATAGTGTATTATTTTAGTGAGAATAAATGTGACCTTTTTTCATCTTGTTATTAAAAATCAGCTCTACCTTATGGCAAAACAGTAATGAGACATTTACCTATATAAGTTAAATTTAAGTATTTTCTTTTAGACAACCATTGAGTGTCATTGAAATAATAATCTCAAGTTGCCTCAAGTCAGTTATTTACTGCAATGTAGTTCTATTTACAGGATCCGTAAGGCGTAACAATAAATTGGATTGTAACCAAACTCCTGAGTAAACGTCAAATTCCGCAACAAAATGACCAGAATCCTCTAATTATAGCCGTATGAAATGTAAATCGGTGAAAATAATAGAGCAAAATATTCTACATGTTGACGTGGCGTGACATTGTTGGGAACGTATCTATCGTTAGGCTTCCTAGTCGCATCACTTCTTTTACAAGACAATTAGCTCAAACCGACGCTAATTCTTAGCAAAAAACACTTATTTTGCAGTTTCAATTTGATTACTGTAATATAAGTATGGCGCCTCTGACATTGTTGGCCTCTCTATCTTTATTTTGGTTGTAACAATATGGCGTTTGTACTTACCCTATTATTCCTAATAAAGTCTTCTATAGCTTTCAGAGCTGAATCCGTAAGTTTCACAAACACTAGTTCCTTATTTTCTTTATAACTAGACTCTGATGATAACCCATACTGAACACCTGCTGGCAAGGCCGCCATTTCTTATTCACTATTCGCACTGTGGACCAGCTGACTCCTTTGCTAGTCGTCACGTTTCATATCATTCACACATTTTCTTAACAGTAATCACAGATTCACAACCTATTTATAATAATAATTACAACAACAAAGGGTTTTGATGTCCAAATTAACAATCTTTTTGTAACCCCATCGACTCGGCCTTTGTTGGCAGCGCTCCTCAGTCCGCAAGGCCGCACTGACTGTCATGCGCAATGGCGCATTTGACAGGAAACGCGAGCATTCACTGGCCCACAGACGATACTAGCGCCAATTTGCGGTTGGCAACAAGAAGTTTTGAAACGTAGCTAACTTCATGCCACTTATAAATTATTCAAAACTCCTATTTTCTCCTTTTTTACACCTCAAAACTATGCAGTCATTAGGGATTTGGTTACATTGTATAGGTTTCTACACCAATTAAATGTTATTTATATTGAATAGTGGGTAAAAACAGTAAATTATCATTTTGAGGTTAAGATTTACAGTTTCAACCATATTTCGTAAGCTACTTATCGTCCACTATCTTACGTCTACGTGTGTTACTAATTTTCTCCATATGTGAATGGTGTTTATCTATCATCTGTATCTATTATTTGGCTGCAGTGATTTCTTGTTGCAATATCTATCTGGTCACCTCAAACTTGTAAGTTTTAACTAATATTTATCAATACTTTGATTTCTTATTTGGGTACAAAATTTCAGCCCTAACCTTATATGTGTAATTTCAGAAAGGAGGCAGTTCAAGAAAACATGGCATCTTGGGAAGACAAGAAACTTCTCATCACGAGAAATTTGCAGGAAGTACTAGGAGATGAAAAACTTACAGAAATTATAAAGCAAAGGGATTTAAAGATCTACTGGGGCACTGCTACCACAGGTAGACCTCATGTTGCTTACTTTGTGCCGATGTCTAAGATAGCAGACTTTCTGAAGGCAGGTTGTGAAGTAACTATTCTTTTTGCTGACCTGCATGCATACTTAGACAACATGAAAGCTCCCTGGGACCTACTAGCCCTCCGCACACAGTACTATGAGGCAGCAATCAAAGCTATGCTAACTTCTATTGGTGTGCCATTAGATAAGTTAAAGTTTGTTAGGGGCACTGAATATCAGCTGAATAAGGAATACACACTCGATGTGTACCGTATGTCATCTGTCATTACTGAGCATGATGCAAAAAAAGCTGGTGCTGAAGTGGTCAAGCAAGTAGACCACCCCTTGTTAAGTGGTCTCTTGTACCCGGGACTCCAAGCATTGGACGAAGAATACTTAAAGGTAGATGCTCAGTTCGGTGGAGTTGATCAGAGAAAAATATTTACTCTGGCGGAGAAATATCTTCCTCAACTTGGATATGCAAAGAGGGTTCATCTTATGAACCCCATGGTGCCTGGTTTAACAGGGGGAAAAATGTCTGCATCTGAAGAGGATAGCAAGATTGATCTCTTGGACGATCCTGCAAATGTAAAGAAAAAGCTTAAAAAGGCCTTCTGTGAACCTGGCAATATTACAGAGAATGGAGTACTTTCCTTTACCAAGTACGTAGTCTTCCCACTGATGAAACCAGGTGAGACTTTTAAAATAAGTAGAGCAGCGGAATATGGTGGTGATGTAGAATACACTAATTTTGAGGATCTTGAAGTAGCATTTGCCAAGCAGGACATTCATCCAGGTGATCTGAAAGCTTCTGTTGAACAAGCTATTAATAGGCTTCTGGCCCCAGTTCAAAAAATATTTAAGGAGCCCAAGCTACAAGAGCTTACAAAGAAAGCCTACCCACCTCCATCAAAAGTAAAAAGCAAAGGTAATGCTGAAAGTGATGAAGTTTCACCATCGAGGCTTGATATTAGAGTTGGCCGTATTGTTGAAGTGTCTAAACATCCTGATGCTGATGCCCTATATGTTGAAAAGATTGATGTAGGTGAGGGAGAACCAAGAACCATTGTATCTGGCCTGGTTAATTTTGTGCCTATTGAGGAGATGCAAAATAGGGAAGTTGTTGTTTTATGCAACTTGAAGCCTGCCAAAATGAGGGGCGTGGAAAGTAAAGGTATGGTGCTTTGTGCTTCTGTTGATGAGCCAAAGCAAGTGGAGCCGTTGTTGCCTCCGGAAGGCAGTAAACCGGGTGACAGGATTGTTGTGGAAGGCTATGAAACTGGTGAACCAGATGAGGTACTGAACCCCAAGAAAAAGGTCTGGGAAAAGTTACAAGTTGATCTTAAGACAAATGCTAGCCTCTTAGCCACTTGGCAGGGGAATAAACTTATAAGTAAACTTAATGGCAATCCAACAACTACAAAATGTATGAAAAATGCTCCAATTAAGTAATATTTGCATAGGTATTCATTTCCATTTAAGCCCAGTCTGCTTTATTTTTGTATTTGATTAATAATGCTTATTTATTAAACAGTTTTATATTAAAATAATAAACATATTTTCTGTTTAATTTTTTTTTTGTTTTATTTTATGTACCTGTACATACAACATTGCTCTAAAGATTTTTTAAAAATATAATTACGTTAATAATTCTTTTGGAACGTAACGCAAAAATGCTAGTGTCCTAATAAGAGCACAATATTTTAAAATATTGAGGGCCTACCAACCACGAACACTGAAGTTCGTCGTGCGTGCATCTTTCTGTCACTCGAATTACGCCTTAATTGGAGTAAAAGAGAAAGATGCCCGCAATTTACGAACTTCGGTGTTTACGGTAGACCCCCCTGCTTCTATGACATTATCCCCATTAATACATGGGGCATCCCATGTACTGCTTGAAATATTTTTTCAGTGGCAGAAAGTGGCTGTGTCTTTGCCACAAAAGTAAACATTAATTTAAAAAAAAAACATAAGCCTGAAGTTAGGCACTAGTGCGCAACTTTCATTGATAGATGTCGGGTGCGTTCGGAGACCATAATATAATGACAAAATACAATAAATACATAGAACAGCAAAACTATTTTATAAATCTATTTGTTTATTATTGTAAAAATATAATTATTTTGGTCTTAGTCAAACATTAATGGAAAAGTATTTACAAACTGTAAGCTAACTGTTAGCGGAGTAGATAAAGAGTAGATGCAAATCTCTCTTTGGAATGACAATGAATTTACTAGACTATTCTAGAATATCCTGACTATAGGAGAAATGGTTAAAATAATAGTTAATTAGTCTTATCTGACACATATAAGTAATTATAAACTGTAGATGAGAGCGATATTAAACTTTAGTTGTAAAATAATTATATTAAAACGTGTTTCATAGCGTCCTCTAGTGTAAATTTTGTCAGACTTTATATTTTCGTATAGCACTTACGTACAAGATGGCGCGCATTGCAAATTGTAATACTTGCTAATGCAAAAGCTACAATTTCATCGCGATTTATTACTTAATTAGCAGGCATATTTCGGATTAAAGTATGATTGAGAAGACATCATGGATAGAGACAAGTTACTTGTTTAGCAAGGGAGCAAAGCCTCGTGCTAATACCGTACCTACCCTTGTTCACAATCGTATTATTGACGAAATAGTAGATTGTACAACAAGGGCATAAAGTGACCCATTGTTACCCGAGGCAATTTTTTGGTCTGAGCGAAGCGAAGACCAAAATAGTAGACGAGGGTAAAAATTAGTGTCCGACCGAAGGTTCGGTTTCGGTTTCGGTTTCGGCCAGTTTCGGCCAAAAAATCATGTTTCGGCTGTAGTTTCGGTTTCGGCCAAAAAACGGCCGAACCTTTCGGCGGGGCCGAAACTTACGAAATGGTACTTCGTACTATGAAACTAAACTATGTGACAAAGACCAAAAGTTGGGGAATAAGTAGGACAACAATATTATAGTAACAGCACCAGTCATGGGACATTTAAGAGGAAATTTGGAGTATTTATGATATTTCCCTTGTACATGTAAATGGTCTTCCGCTTAGCGTGTTAAAAGATGAAAGTCCTATCCGTCTGTCATGTTTTAGGCGTCTTGTATCAAAGATACTGCAATGAGTTTCCACATAATTAACAAATTAAAACTATGCTTTTTTTCTCCAGTCATGGACACCAAAGCTCCAGTAATGGGCCCCCGGTAATGGACGTGGATCCAGTAATGGGCCCCCTATAATGGACATTGCTCTATCAGTATAAAATATTGAAATGGGGAATAAGTTATGGCAAAAAAATCAATTTTTGGTATAAGCTTTTATCGGTGAATGTATTTTTCTTTCCACAGCCAATTATTATTGTATTAGATTTATCGAGACAATTCTAATATACCCAAACACAATTAGTTAGGGTTTATTGCGATAAAGTTCCCATGGCCACCTCCTGTCTCCATCATCAGATCAAGTCCATGTTATCATAATATTGCATTATCATCCGATTTGCATACTTAATTACGTACTTACACAAAATTTCAACTGAATCGGAAATCGAAAAGTGGGTCAAATTCAGCTACCAAGATTTGACCCACACTAACTAACAAGGCAAGTTAAATAAAAGTTTGGAATAACTATATTAATTTATCCTAAGTCCGAGAATACCTCCTAGTTGACATATTTCGTAACTACATTTTACTTCTGTATTGTTTAAAACATGAAATTATGGCATGGCAAGCATCATTATGTCAATTGTCCCATCATAGGAGGTATGCAGTTTTACAGCTCCTATAATGGGATTGGGCCAAATACCACTATTTTTTTACATCTGTGGAGTCACAACATAGTGTACAACATAGGTATACAACCTTATCTCATGGTAAATGCAATTAACAAAACACATTCTAGTTTTCATCAAGTATTCATTAATTAAAATTTAATAAATTAACTCACCTCTCTTAGCGAAGTTGTTAAGAATTTTTAGTGATATTTTTTTTCAGTAGCACGACAACTTTTGGGTTGACGCACATTTCTTAAAAAATAACCGAATTTAATAAAAAATCAAACATAATCAGCTCTAGGACTCTTATTTATGATAAAAATATATCCAGTGTTTATAAACTACTTTTATATACTTATTTTAGAGGAATTGTGTTTTTTTGTCCCATTACTGGTTCCGTGTCCATTATAGGGTATACTACTATAATATATACCTACATATACTGATTCATGTATAGGTATAGAAATTAATTGGTTAATTATTATTATTAATTGTATAAAACACAATTCCACTAATGAGGGCGCCACTAGACGGTCGACGCAGTCTTAAGAGGCTGTTAATACCTATAACGCGCACACTGTCTAATTGTATCGGAGTAAATGAGATAGCACTTTCGCATGTTACTGGGCCTGGGCAAAGGAATAATAAGAAAACTCATCATCTTCCTCGCGTAATCCCGGAATTTTTGCCACGGCTCATGGGAGCCTGGGGTCAAATTGACAACTAATCCCAAGAATTGGCGTAGGCACTAGCACCCAGAGAGTAAACTAGGCCTTATCGGGACTAGTCCGGCTTCCTCACGATGTTTTTCCTTCACCGAAAAGAAAATAGTAAATATCAAATGATATTTCGTATATAACTTTCGAAAAACTTATTGGTACGAGCCGGGATTTGTACCTGCGACCTTCGGATTAAAAGTCGCACGCTCTTACCGCTAGGCCACCAGCGCTCAAGGAAATATGTATCTCGCTTTTTAATACAATGGACATTGGTTGGAGTCTGTGCTCAACTACTTATCCTGAAGCCTGAAGCACGGCTTTGACTTCGCATGAAAGTTCGCCTCACTGGGGCACTTCGGACGTTTAGGCCCAGGTGAAGATCGGTAGCCGGCCTTGTGATATTGTCAACAAAAAATTCGCGCTCGCGTTTTTGTTTGACCCTGTATCTACATGTTGGCTTGACTGGTGAATGAATAGAGTTAGACCAAGAAAATTCTGCAATCATTTTGATAGCATACGCAGTGAAACTAGTGCAAATGTTATTTATACGTCATAATTTCATAGAAGTTTTGACGTTTAAAATAAAATAATCGTTGCAGAATTATCTTGGTCTAACTCTAGTAATCTTCTTAAAAAACTGCTTAAGTAACATCAATTTCAAGGACATTGGGTGTTGACAGCCCCATAATATGTGTGTAAAACCGGTTTTATGACATTTTTTCAACGATTTTAACAAGTCTACAAAAGGTTCGGTTTCGGTTTCGGTTTCGGCCGAAACTAGAGCCAAAGCCGAACATTCGGTTTCGGTTTCGGTTTCGGCAAAAAAACATGTTTCGGTCGGACACTAGTAAAAATGGACATTGTACTCTGCTTTTCACTTCGTTTGCGAGGAAAATATACAAAAAATCAAATATTTTAGGTTATTTTAACGTATTTATTCAAGACTAAAGAAAATTGTTCTTGGGCCGGTCGGAGGCGCGGGGCACGCCGATCGGGAGAGCGCTGGTCGGGGGCGCGCCGGCAGGGCTGGCAGTTTGTATGGCAGAATTTGGACTTTATTGCTAAGTCAATAAGGGTCGTAATAGACGATTTTACTTTATACTCTAGAGCATAAAATGCGATTTTATGTCGTCTACGCACGACATAAACGTGCACTTTTTGAGCATGAGAAGTGAAAACAAATTTGTTATTAATTAGTATCCATAGTGCACCTAGGCCGGTAGTACTATTAGTTATTCTGTGCCTAGGCATAAAGTTGTTATATACCAATCAAATTTTCCGCGTAATTAGTACGACTGTGATGTAGGGTACCGATATTGAAGCTAGTGTCCGACCGAAGGTTCGGTTTCGGTTTCGGCCAGTTTCGGCCAAAAAAACATGTTTCGGCTGTAGTTTCGGTTTCGGCCAAAAAACGGCCGAACCTTTCGGCCGGGCCGAAACTTACGAAATGGTACTTCGTACTATGAAACTAAACATGTGACAAAGATCAAAAGTTGGGGAACAAGTAGGACAACAATATACTGATTTATGTATACATAAATTAATTGGTTTATTATAAAACACAATTCCCGTAATCAAGGCGCCACTGGACGGGCGACGCAGTTTTAATGTGTATAACTAGTGGAGTGGCCAAGTTGAAGCATAGCAACTTTCGTAGGATTAAAAAGGGTTATACGGACAAGTGGTATTGTTGGAATCAGCATGGTCTACTGATTATCAAAATGCATGTTGTCGTTTCATAAATTGGTGGAATGAGTTTATATGACGTCATAAAGTCAGCAGTACAAAGTTGTAAACTTTTTTCTTTTAAACATACCATGTGGGGTACCAAATGCAAGGGCTTAGTGAGTAGGTTACAAATATATAACATAGTCTAACATGTTCATCACTTGGTCTAACAAATTATTAGAAAACTTTCAAAAAAATTTACAATCCAGAGTTGAATTTGAACTGCTTGAATTTGAATTTTATACAAACTTACTGTGAATATTCTCTATACTATGTCTAAAAATAATTAACCAAATATATCCAAAAATAAGAAAAGTACATTAAGTTGAATAACCACCACCGCTCACAATCTCTCTGCTTAGCCTTAAGGTTGACTGGTAGAGAATGCCTTATGGCATTAAGTCCGCCTTTTGTACTATAAGGTTTTTCTTTTGTGCAATAAAGATTAAATAAATAAATAAATAACAGTATAAACTGATACAGTAGACTACTAAATACTATTTTTTTTACTGAAAACATACCATGTGGGGTATGAAAAGAAAGGGCTTTGTCAGCTGATTACAAATATATTTAAACGCCCAAGGAAGGAAGAAGGACTTTAGAGCGTTGAGAGGGTTTTAAGGCACGAGCGGTGAACACACGTTGCTGTCAAATGAAACATAACATTTCATCAGCATCACACCAAAATATTACAAAGTGTATCCAAATTATTGCTCTTATAAATGTATCGTCGCAATAATTCGTCGAGGGAGAAGGCGAGTTGAATCAATAGCGAACCATTAAGTGATATATATTATAGTCTCGTAGACTGCAGTTAGGGGTTTAAATGAGGTTAATCTAATTTTGGTAAATCATTTTTGCCATTTTGGTTACGGAACCCTAATCGTGACTCGCTCTGTGTGTCTGTCTGTCTTTGAGTTGGGCCGCCTAGAACTCACGTCACATTAACGGAAATAATAATACGAAATAAATAAAATCTTCAGGATTAAAAAATATAAATATAATTATTCAAATTGTTCGGTTTTTTTTCTACAGGACACAACAGTGCGCATTACTTTTCAAATAAATGTGATGATAGATTTCATCATGTTAAATTGATGATCGACAAACAATTGAAAAAAATAACTAACAAAGTACATAAGAAAGAATAGATAGATAAGATATACGATATACGGCGCTTAGTAAGGGTCATTATTAAGCGTGCGGACCACGGATAAACTTTGGGTCAGCCATTTTATTTGTATTAATTGCGACTAAATATAATCTACCGAATGTAGGCCGTGCATGCATTATGATGCTGGGCTTAACAATGAATGCACGGATAAAATTAGATATTCAATAACAAGAAGGGGGTCGGAGGTTCGCCATTTTGAATTTTCGGCCTGACGAGGGGGAGCGCGCATGCGTATAGCGGCGCCCGCACCCTGACTAGGGCCGGGACCTCAGCAAGTGTGATGTCAAAAAACACGTTATTCTTTCCCCTCATTCCAGTAACCCAGTACGTCTTAATAAAAGGGATTATTCATAAATGCTGGCTTCCCTTTTAAACGAACTACATTTACACGTTTATATGCAGTCGCGTTCGGTGCAGTGACTGTGATACGCCTATCCGGATAAGCTTTTGATAGCAGTGATAAAAATTGCATATACTTTCTTTCATTCACAGCTAGTGCGGATATTTGCGGTTATTTCTAGTATACGTACGATAAAACTATGTAATGAACCATTCAGACTATGTGATATCTAGATGTGATAATGTGGGTGTTGTGATAGTGTCATTGAGCGGGCACACCGGCGACCTAAGCACAATGGGATGACCGGAAATACGGATTCATGGAAAAGGTTTGGCGTCGAGTTGGTCTCCATTCCTCCCGCAAGAAGAGGGATGGAAGCGGAACGAGCCAGGAAGTGACGTCATCCGCTCCACCTGAGGCCGAGTATCAGAACATACATACGCTGAGAACAGCTGATTTGATAAGACAAAGACAGGGGGACGAGAAGTCGACGCTGCGTTCTTCTTACATTATAAGGAACGGGGATAATTTTATTCTTGTGGAGAGAAGGCGTAGGCGGCGCCGCAGAAGTGGTACCAGGGCTTCATCGGGCAGCAGGCACCATACGCCCCCGGTGGAGGAGACTCGCGAGACACGCACGGAGCAGAAGCGACGGCCTCCGGCTCGGCTGAAGATCTTTGGTATTCAATGGCCATTGCATTCTAGTGACTCCAGGTGGGTAAAGTGGTGATAGTCTCTAATACATCTAATAGGTATGTTTACCTTATTGCGGACTAGACTGTATCAAAGAATGACATTAATTTGAGTGTAGGTACCTATCCCAAAACAAACTGATGGTTTGAAGATATTGAAGAATCTTGGATTTCAAACTTTTGAATAATCAAATTGTTAGGACTTGATAAAACAAAAGGACTTAATATAGAGTAATTATAAACCGGTGCTACTAATATAATAAATGCGAAAGTAACTTTGTCTGTCTGTTACCTGCTGCTGAAAGCGCTGAACCGAATTAGATATTTGGTATGAACATACTTAGTTTGACTCTCTGGCCTCGTAGACGAAGTCGCGGACGGAATAATAAAAATGCCTGCTAAAAACGTGTCTAAACACGTAAAAATAATTTAAATGCTTAACGGTTATGGGTGGATCAATTATTTCTTGTTGTTTCTGTGTCCCGTTAACTAACTAAAGGGACAATAAAGCAAAGTTTGTTAGAAAAACTTCTACTAACATAACATGCGTGGTAGACTCTAGCCATTATGGAAGATCTAGTCAGCCTTATATTAAAACTCCCACAAAAAATGCACGAGGTAATTTAAATGCCGTAAAATCCGAGTGATCCGATAGATACGCCTAAATAATAGTTATTTGTTTTACAAGGAGGCAAAGTTGTTGTTTAACCGCTCGTGCTTATATTGATACCCGAGCAAGCGAAAGATTCCAAAATTGAACCACGAGCGTAGCGAGTGGTTCGAAAAATGGAATCTTGAGCGTTGTGAGGGTTTCAAAGCACGAGGGTTAAACAAAATTTGCCCCTGAGTGAAACACAAAAATTTTCACCACACCAACCATGTAAAATATCAAACAAAATCAAACCCAACCAAATCCAAATGAATGTTATGAAATATTTATCATCCAAAATCATCATTTAAAAGTAAATTCTACCAGCAAACATAACAAAACAACTCAGAATTTGCATTTGATTACTTTGCCTCACATGTGAATAAAATGCAACTTTGCTATCAGTTTTTGAAGTGCAAAGTAAGCCTTTCCAAGCTGGTGTGGTGAAAAGATACTTAATCCTATAACTTTGGTCCGGCGTTATCCCTACAAGAATATAAACTAGGTTTACTGCTATACCGACGACACGTAGACCGTATTTCTCGCTCGATCTGCGGACTTTAATAACTAAATATACATATTACATGAGCAGGAACGGAGACTAGTGCCCACTTCTAGTGTTTCATGTTTAATTCAGCGTTTTGCGAGGTCTCTTTTCTGCGCGGTTCAATGAACGCGAATGAAATGCCTAGACATGGGCAAGCGGTGTTCTTTTTTGAAGTTCCCTTTGTTTGCAACCTACTGTTATAGACCTGCCTATAGGCTTAATAAGGCCCCAGGACTTACATCCGGAGTTTTATTTTTAACGACATTGACTATTATTCCTGCAGAATCTTCAAATCAAGCTACAAAACAAAGTAAATACTTAGGTAGAGTCAGACCGTGAAAAGTCTGCAGCGATTTTGATAGCCCACGCAGTGCAAGTGTCATTTTAAACGTCAAACTTCTATGAAATTAGGGTTTCTGGTTTCTCGGCCATTTTAATTTCTCGAGGCACGGGAATTCTCGACCAGGATTTCTCGAGTTTCTCGAGTATCTCGAGAAATTTTGAAAGGTGTAAAAACTCCATGATATATTTTTTTTCGCTATGTTACAAATCAAATGCATACAAATCGTAGGTGAGATCAAAATCAAACATATGATAAGTTTTTAGTTACCATAAATTGCACTTAATAATTAAAAATTCATCAACAAAAAAACGAAAATTATAGGTGCAGACGTGCCCGCCGGCGATGTGATATTCTGTAGTGCATTTCTTTAGGTATTTAACAAAATGTAAACAAACCAATTTAACTCGATGTGACAAACTTGTAGAAGTTTTACTACGTAATATTAATACTTACTCGACATAACAATGAAGCTGCTAAAAGTGTGATATATATTTTGCTAATAGGAATATATCGGGATAATTTGATTTATCATTAGTAATTTAGTTTTGAAATATTTGTTATTACATGGTCCTATAATTTGTTTTTTTAGAAAGAAGATACGTGATCTCGACGTGTCTTTTTATTGAAAAACACTTTTAAAAATTTATCACGGCAAATATGTAACAATTAACTAATCATGTACGATCATTTGCATTATTTTGCTTCCATAAGTAATAGTTACCATTTTTTAAGGCGTTTTTCTATAAAAAGACACGTCATGAATGTCATGAATAGTCATGATAGATATAAAGTTTCAAAACATGAAAATCGATTCAAGCCAGAACGAACGACGAACGGGGACGGATCAAGGCATTTTTTTATTTGTTTGGTTAACTACCTAATAAATGGTTTAAGTACCTGGAAATGTAAAAAATCATTGTTTACTTTAACCCACCCAAAGAAATACCCTATAGACACATCACGTGTTATGTACGCGTGTTTTCTTTTTACTTATCCGAAGAGATTTATTTCTCGAGTTCTCGAGGCATTGAGTTTTTTTTCCCGTCTCGACTTAGGGCGAATTTCTCGAGATTTCCCGCCTCGAGAATTCTCGAGCAGAAACTCTATATGAAATTAGTACGTATAAATAACACTTACACGGCGTGGGCTATTAAATCCGCTGCAGACTTTTCTTGGTGCGACTCTAGTCTGCAAGTGTAAACCTTGCGTCATTTACAAAACCGGAAAAATCAACATGTTACCTAGCGTTGTTCCGGCTTTTTGCTACGGCTCATGAGAGCCTGGGGCCGATTGGCAACTATTTCCAAGAATTGGCGTAGGCCGAATGTTTTTACGAAAGGGACTATCATCTGACCTTCCAACCAAGAGGGAAAACTAGGCCTTGTTGGGATTAGTTAGCCCGAATTCCTCACGATGGTTTCCTTCACCGAAAACGACTGGCAAATATCAAATGAAATTTCGAAGAACATAAGTTCTGAAATACTCATTGTTAGGTACGAGCCGGGGTTTGAACCCGCGACCTCCGAAATGAAAGTCGCACGTTGTAACCGCTACGCCATCACGCTAGATGGAGTTGTTCCGTGCAGTAAAATCCTGACCCGCGCTAACGAGATTTTTCTTGGGAAAATTACCCCAGACCGGACTACAGATATTCAGCCAACAATAAATGTGACCTCGAGATTCCTCTTTAATACCTATAGAGGACACGCAGTCATATCATTTAGAAATACCAATAAATACATATTAAGTAAAGAAGGAACGACTCAAGGAGATCCACTGGCAATGCAAATGTACGCGATTGGAATATTACCTCTAATAAAAACATGCAAAAACAAGAATAAATACATTCGACTCTGCATGCTTAGGCAAATTTGATGAAATACTAAAATGGTTTAAGCTGCTAATGAAAGAAGGACCCAGATATGGCTACTACCCTGAGCCTACAAAGAGCTATCTAATAGTCAAAGAAGGCCTTACAGATATTGCCAAACAAAAATTCGATAAATTGGGAATCAAAATTGTAAAAGCACATCAATTTTTAGGAAGTTTTATTGGAGACATAAGCGATAAAACCGACTATATACGACAAAAAACAAAAAATTGGATTGATTGCATCCTTAGAATAACAAAAGCTTGTGAAAAATATCCTCAAGCTGTACATACCGCATTAACTAAATCACTACAATGCGAGTGGCAATACCTACAAAGAGTGACTACTGGAACAGACGAAGACTACAATAACCTAAAGAACGCAATCAAGACTCATTTAACACCCTCCATACTAGGCAGAGAAATAACATCTATAGAACATGAACTCTTTGCTCTTCCAGCGAGGCTCGGAGGCCTTGCAATTAATGATCCCACAAAGCAAGCTAAAACCTCACATGCAATATCATTAAATGCCAACAAAATACTAATAGATGCAATTCGAACCGGCGATGAAATTAACATAGAAGACCATCAAAAACATGTATATGAAACTTTAAAAGAAGAAAGAAAAAAACGAGAAAATAATGAACAACACGAATTAGAATCAATCATGGATAAGCTAACAATAAAAACAAAGAATTGCATCCAAAGGGTAATTAACAAAAAATCATCACAGTGGCTAACAGTACTACCGACCAAAGCTGATGATACCGACATAACAGCAACGCAGTTTCGTGACGGCCTCGCGATCAGATACGGGCATGAACCTTCTAGCCTGCCACTAACCTGCGATGGCTGTGGTGAAAATAACTTCAACCTAAACCATGCACTTAATTGCAAGAAGGGAGGGCTCATAAAAAGAGGCCACGACCAACACAGAGACGATATCAAAAGTTGGGCTGAACCAGCATGGGGTTCGGCTACTACTGAGCCAATAATGCGAGACGCAACCTTAGATCAACCAGGGCTAATAAGCGACTTACTACTGGAAAGTGTATGGGAGCCAGCGAGGAAGGCGTTCTTTGACGTTCGCATTGTAAATGCCGACGCCGCCTCGTATGGTCTACTCACATGGCCCACGATTGCCCAAATACACGCTCGCGAAAAACATCGCAAATACGACCTGGCTGCAGAAGATCTCAGAGCCTCATTCACTCCTCTTGTGGTCTCCTGTGATGGCGCTGTTGGAACGGAATATGAATCCTTCATAAAAAGAACATCCCTTAAGCTCCATGAAAAATGGTCGAAACCATACTCACAAATAATCAACTGGATCAAAGTCAAAATACAAATATCAATCATCAGAGCTGTCTCTCTAAGAATTAGAGGAACGAGAAGAAGGATAGAAAGATTTGGATCTGAAGACGGCTGTGGAATACCCATCCTTGAAGATTAGATTTCTCTTCTTGCTACCACACAACTGTATTGAAATAAGCTTAAAATTTGTATTATTTAACGTAATAAATGTGTTATCAGCATGTGCAGCTGGTTCAGTAAATGTGACCTCGAATCAGGCCGTATGTAAACAAATTATTAACTTGGTAGTGCGTTCACATCCTTAACATTTAGGTAACAACTTTTTGCAGATTATTAGAACTTATACCAGAGATGAAGATTTTCAATACTATTTTGCTGCAAATATTCGCAAACGAATGAACATAAAAAATACCTATACCTAAAGCGAATATGCCGAAAGGTACCGAATAATCAAAATGTTCGGTGCACCTCTGAAATAGCTAAAGGAACTGCCTTTGCACGAAATCCATTCGCTTTCATATTTTTTCACCGGGAACGTTACACAAAAGGATAACCCGGATAACGAATCGTAACATAATTATATTCCACTCCTGCAAATAAACCTTTGAATTTTGAGTGTCGGTGTTCATTTGCTAATGATTCTCTAATATGTTCATGGATAGAGCGCAGCAGTATTTTGTGTACAGTCGCCATCAGATATATCGGAGCGGCCAAGGCGCTCACAAATATGTGAACACGCCTCTATTTTCAAGGCGTTAGAGTGCGTGTTCAGATATTTTTGAGCACCTTGGCCGCTCCGATATATCTGATGACGACTTTGCAGACCAATTTTTTTTATGACGAGTTTTTTTAATTTTACTTGATTTTTTTCTTGGTCGTGACCTCATGTCTGAGGGACGTGACTGACGTGACTCCTATGGGGTATTCTTCCTATCATTGCTCTCCAGGCCTCTCGAGCTTCGGCCATCTGCATCGTTGCCTGGAGCGAAGTCTGGGCAATATTATGGACCACATCTGACCATCTACTTGATTTTACCATTATTTTATTTAAAGGTACCTGTTGTCTGTCTGGTCTCTTGGTCAAATTGGGGTCTCTCTGGTCCCCAGTGGAATTTTGCCCGCTTTGCCAACCTATAGCCACTGAATATTTTGATCTCGATGTATGATAGATCAGAAAGGTAGACATAGTACGCTTAATACTTCAAGCGCCCTTTGCTTTCGACTTTGGAGGTCCCGTATTTGAATCTGAAATGAACAAAAGCCTTATTGAGCTTATCTACTGTACGACTAACTAGGTTGATTTGTGCAAGAATGTCCCATAGTATTTTAATACTCGTATGTATTTTTCTTATCTTTCTCCCTACATAGGAACTTTAATTGAACTCTGTTATATGGAAACAGTAAAACTATCAAGTTTAAGCTCAATCCCATCATCTTAGAATATTTCTATATACTAATTTCTAACCACCTTATTACAGACACACATCGATCACCCGGCGGTTCTGCCGCGGCCGCCGCTCCCGCGACGACAACGAGCTCTACCGCTCTAACAGCTTCAAGTTCGAGCGGTTCACGCGCGAGCAGCCGGCGGATGAGTTCGCTTCTCAGGTCAGTGTGTAGACATACTTCGATCACCCGGCGGTCCTGCCGCAGCCCCCGCTCCCGCAACGACAATGAGCTCTACCGCTTCAACAGCTTCAAGTTTGAGCGATTCTCGCGCGAGCAGCCGGCGGATGAGTTCGCTTCTCAGGTCAGTGTGTAGACATACTTCGATCACCCGGCGGTCCTGCCGCAGCTGCCGCTCCCGCGACGACAACGAGCTCTACCGCTTCAACAGCTTCAAGTTTGAGCGGTTTTCGCGCTAGTAGCCGGAGGATGAGTTCGCTTCTCAGGTCAGTGTGTACACATACTTCGATCACACGGCGGCTCTGCCGCTCCCGCGACGACAACGAGCTCTACCGCTTCAACAGCTTCAAGTTTGAGCGGTTCTCGCGCGAGCAGCCGGCGGATAAAATGAGTTCGCTTCTCAGGTTTGTGTAGACAATGTAAACATATGTCGGTCATTATGTCAGTTAGAAAACATGAAGAGAAAAAAATCTAACGAACGGTCTGAGAATAATATTATTATCATTTCTAGTTACAAAAATAAAGAGTCCACCTTACATACTGAGCCCATTATAGAGGTACTTTTTGATACATATGTATATTGCTTACTTTGCATACAATTGTTAATTAACATGACTTTACTCTATTAAGCCATACTTTAGTCACACGACGCTTCTGTTAGGTCCTAACAGTTAGGATGAACCTCCACAACTAATCGCGCTAAAATATTATGCTATACTTGCTCCAAATCTAGTTAAATACATACCAACAATTGCTGAAACCTCTGCTTTAAGACTTTGAAGTTGCGATTACGACATAAAAATATAAGTTAGCAACAGCACCATATTCTAAACCCATTCGTGAGAATTTCAAAACCGTCGATATCGCAGGAAAACCTTATAAAATTCCTCCTACCATGTTTACGTCGAAATAAATTCTCTTTATAGTGACATCCTTATGAAATTGAGGCTCATACTCGGGTCCATAGCTGAGAGTGTGATTCCGTTCGCTTACCATGCATGAGGGTTTACAAAACCAGTCTAAGTGCGTTCTTCAATAACGCATGGTTGTTACGAAACTCGAGGTCAGGTTACCTTGGTTATTCCGAAATTCTTGAGCCTCCTGAGCTCGCTAATGCCAGCACAACAAGGCCGAGACTTTAAGGATACGCCAACATTCGCGCCGTGAAAGCGTTAACCTCTTATCTAGATGAGCCATCTTCTTCACAAAGACCCCTTAGAGCTCGGCGAAAGGCGAGACCTGAATGGGAAGCCGTATATTGAACGGGCACAATATCGTCGCGTTTTCGCGATTATTGAGTTGCTCTAGGTAGCCGGCTGACGGTTAGGTCATTACTTAGTACTTACTTTTACATAATATACCTACCTAAATATCCAGTAGGTAAGTAATGGCGTTATTTTCCTACGTTCAGGTTCAGTACTATTGCTAGAAATAGAAGTAAGTTCTGTTTTTACACTTTATGGTAGGACCTACAATATAAATGTCATGATTGTCTCCTGAACCTAAAGACTTAATGCTAAAGTAAAGTCTCATGATTATAAGATAATTTTGGAAATGCAATGTTGATAGAGTCTGCATGTGCGGTTTATTTTATAATTGCTACCGACCTCCTTCTTAGGTATTTGACATCTGGACAACTAGGGGCTCAACAAAATAAAGAAATAAAAACTGTCAGTGTCACTTTCTACATACAATAAAAGTCATTGGTGGTGATTATAAGTGGTGATCTGGCGATCCTGCTAAAATTGCCCTAATTTACTTTCTTTAGCAGGTTTCAAAATCGAAATTATATTTTAATAATTAGGTAAGTATGTTGTTATCATAATTAATTGTTGTTTTCACAAGAAAAGCCATGCCGCCAACAAGTGTCCAATCCAACACAAAACGCTAAAATGACTAAGAACGTGTAGGTAAGTCCACTTTTTCTTCTTTTGAATAGTCTAAGCTCGATTTAATATTACCGTTATAAAATCTATTAATTTTAATTTGTATTTTATATCATTTGTTTTTAGTTCACTACACAAAATTATGAAATAGCGCCATCTAGTATTGGAGGACCTAACTAATAAACTCGAAACAGTGGCAACTTTTGAAGCAGTTCTCTAAATCTTTCACAGGTGGCGCTTAATTCAAATATGCTTGTTCTTTTCGTCGTTATAATATAGATGGCGTTGAAATGCTTTTGGAGGTTCTCTGATCCCTTTTTTCCTTAGAGAATATAACCAAACGGAGTGGTCATTAACAGAAGTTCCCCTCTGTCGAAAATAGGCGGCCATTGGTCAACCACATGTATGGACTGACGTTTATCTGACATGGCTATGTTTACGTTACGTATACATTTGATGTGCCCCTCCCCCGCAAAAAAACCGCAGACTATTTTGTACCGAAAATTATAGACATGGCGTCTCCGTTGGTTATATCCTCTAAGCTTTGTTCTGTATTTTGATGGGAAGCGACTTCTGTAAAGATACAAATAAAATAATCTTTGAAGATTTTATACTTACTGCCATGAACGGCCTTTCAATACATCGAATATTTGGAACATTTTGTTAAAATTTATTAGCTGCTAGGGGTCGTGCGGTGCGGTATTGCAACATAAATTGTGTGCACACGTTGTACAAGGGTGGGACATTAATATCATCTGTCCTATCAATTACACTGACGTGGTCACCGCCGTCCCCCGACCACCTATCGAAGGAAAATGGGAGAAAAATTTGATGCATTTGTCTGTCAGTGACTGCTATAATCAGGGCTGATGCGATCACTTTTTGTCGTCCTCTGGACATTTTCGCTTACCTATCGGAATTTCTTTATTTCGCTTGATATTATTCGGCTCGATTTAATGTACAGGTACCTACCTCATTAAATCATTTATAATACCTTAATTTAGAAAAAGGATTACATCTTTAAGAGCCCAACGTGCACAATAGCGCCACTGCTAAATAATCGTGATTATTTAAATTTAACGACAGGTATTTAAAAAAGGGGAAGGCGACGAATCCAGCAACATAAAAACTAGTGAAATTAAGGGCCTAAGAAATCTTCAACTTTTGTCAACAGACACTGAGGATTATTTGAAAGATTTTGAGCTACCTACTGTTTATTGAGGTGACATTTGTTACATTGTGTCTAGGGGTTCATTTCGCTAACTGTCGGGAACAGCATGTAACACACAAGACAGTAGTCGTTCTTTGCTGCGGTATAAGAGAAGTGTATAGTGTCAACACTGTCAACTATTTATTGTTCGTAACAACTACCAAAACAAACCCGCAAAAGAAACCACCAACACCTACAACTTAATTAGTATATTCTTCACCATCACCTTTCATAAAACAATGATTTATCGTGTCATTTGCGCAGCCCTGTTCCATAAATCACGTTATCCCGCAATCGCGATTGCCTCATCAACATACTAATGCGCGCGCCAGCTGCTCCCGAAGTCTCGCACTTTTATGAAAGTCTGTGTCCTAGGAGGGCTTTTCGATGAAATTCACAGTGGTGAAGGTGTTTGTGGACTTGTGCACGGACAATGTGCCAAATATATGTACACACTATACCTTAATGTATGGGCAACAATGTTTTATGAATGTCTGTGTCCTAGGAGGGCTTTTCGTAACGTGGTTTCGTACAGTGGTGAAGGTGTTTGTGGACTTGTACGGACAATATGCCAAATATGTTGTACACGCTATACCTTAATGTATGGGCAACAATGTTTTATGAATGTCTGTGTCCTAGGAGGGCTTTTCGTAACGTGGTTTCGTACAGTGGTGAAGGTGTTTGTGGACTTGTACGGACAATATGCCAAATATGTTGTACACGCTATACCTTAATGTATGGGCAACAATGTTTTATGAATGTCTGTGACCTAGGAGGGCTTTTCGTAACGTGGTTTCGTACAGTGTTGAAGGTGTTTGTGGACTTGTACGGACAATATGCCAAATATGTTGTACACGCTATACCTTAATGTATGGGCAACAATGTTTTATGAATGTCTGTGTCCTAGGAGGGCTTTTCTATGAAATTCACATTGCATGGTGAAGGTGTTTGTGGACGTGTGTACGCAGGGGCGTATTTTGAAATTTGGCGCCCCGGGCCAATAAGTTTGACCGCCCCAGAAGTCAAGGAAAAAAACCGGCCGCGCGAGTCGGACTCGCCACAAAGGGTTCCGTACCAAAATCAAAAAATCACGTTAGTTGTATGGGAGCCCCACAATATTTATTTTATTCTGTTCTTAGTATTTGTTGCTATAGCGGCAATAGAATGCATCATCTGTGAAAATTACAACTGCCTAAGCTATAACGGTTCATGGGGTACAGTCTGGTGACAGACAGAAAAACGGACGGAGAGCGAAGTCTTAGTAATAGGGTCCCGTATTTACCCTTTGGGTACGGAACCCAAAAACAATTTAAATCAAGTGCGAGTCGGACTCGCGTTCCAAGGATTCCGTACATTACCCAATTTATAACAATGTATTTTTTATGTGGAACGTAAATGAAATGTCTTTAAAAAATCCATAGGGGTTGAATCGAAAACTAAGTAATTAAGTCCGACTCACGCTTGACTGCACATTTCTAACGGATTTTCCTGTAATCTATAGATAAAGAACTAAATTGTGTATTTTTTTCAAAATTTTAGACCCAGTAAAAAAGCCAAAAACCAGATGTTACGAACCTACGACTCCTATTTGCAATGTTTATTTAGCAATTACTCATCAGTCCATTAACCGATTCTGGTGAAATTGATGTCATTTGATAGATCTTATTCAATGTTAATGAAATTTAGAAAAATAAGATACGAGGGATTATAATAAGGTGTAAAACATTTCAAATGTGCCATTTTTTACAGAAATTTTACGACTGCTCTTGCTCGAGGCCACAAAACTGACGCAAAATACCTCGGATGGAAGGATGAAGCACAAATAGTTCTTTATGATTCTTTTTAACCCTAGTAGAACATGTTCATCTCCTCAAATAATGCATTAGAATTTATGGCCGCGGCGGCGCTATAGCGGGTACAGGGCGCCTGAGACTGTAACTTTAGAACGCTCTTGCATACGGGGCGCATGCGGCGCCCTTTACAAGTTTACACTGTAATGTCGGGCAAAGCTCTGACATACTTACAGGGCGTCTGCGGGGCCTTTTACACTGTAAAGTCAGGCTTCTTACATTCAGGGCGCCTGAGGCGCCCTTTACACTGTACGCTTTGCACGCTCTGGTTTACAGGGCGCCGGTGGCGCACTCCACACTGTAAGGTCGCGTCGCGCGAAACGCGTTCTTTCAATACAGGGCGCCTGCGGTGCCCGTTATACTATGGGGTCCCTATAAGCGGCCCTAAGCGGCGTTTGCATTAACTTTCCAAGCAACTTTTCACGTAAACCACTGCGGCTGATTCTCTGATACAGCGTATCCCCATTTTTTATATTATTATTATGATTGACAAGAAAAAAATGAAAAAGTAAGAAATTAAAAAGTGAAAAGTTGGTTGAATGGCGCCAAAACCAAAACAAAATGCAGTCGGCCAGGTGCGGCGTTGCCGCCCCTGCCGCCCCTGGCGGATTGGCGCCCCGGGCCATGGCCCGGATGGCCCTAGGGTAAATACGCCCCTGTGTGTACGGACAATGTGCCAAATATATGTACAGTATGTACACACTACCTATACTCGTACCTTAATGTACAGGCAACAATGTTTTATGAATGTCTGTGTCCTAAGCATAGATGTAAGTAAATTGAGGTAGATATGGTACCAGGCGCACGATCGTTCCGGAACCTATATTTAGTTAGTCGTATGGGTGACGCCAACCTGTCAAGCTGTCAAAATTGTTGGATCAAATTTTAGTTTTGTCAACTATGAACGTCACACGTCTACATAAATAAAAGGTCATTGGTCCTAAGAGGGATTTGTGACAAATGTCATGTCTTTTTACAGCAGGATTATGAGTGGGAATGTCTATCTATTTGATTCTGACAGTACCTACAAAGCAATAAGATTGTTTTAAGGATTGTTACGTATATGCGTTTTCACGAACATCTGTCCTAGTCTAGAAAGGATTTCTTAGGAAATTCACAATTTCGCAAAGATTTCCGTGGACATATGCACTATTTAGTTTGGTGCAAGTGGTTTTCCTTGTACTCTTATGTCAGTTGTCATACGATTTTCAATCAAAATTTATGCCTTTTCCATGGAAGAAGAGGAAACAGCAAAACATATCCTCTTACACTGTAAACAGGTAGAAGTATACAGGAACCAATACCTAGGGACTTCGTGCACACTGAAGCAGGCAGTTAGCAACCTGTACGTCTACCACCAGTTTTTACATTGACATAACGCTCACGTCTACGTAATTTACTTTCTGTACATCTCGCTTGCACTAATATGCGAGTACGAGCGAGATGCATAGAAAGTAAGTTACGTAGACGTGAGCGTATATGTCAATGTCAAAACTGGTGGTAGACGTACTGAAGACACTGCTAGGTTTCATGGAGGAGCTGGGGTGGATAGAGTAGTGCTACTTCGTTTTCACGCAAAATAGGCATAATGGTTGTCGACTTGCGGAAAATGCCCAGTATAACTAACTAACTAACTATGCCTTTTCCAGTCTTTCCAGACATAGCATAGCCAATTTCGTGTAATTGATATCCATAATCTGTTTGTTGGCCATTATCATTTATTTAGCCGGCAAATTATTACGAGATTAATTAGCAGGCTGATTTCTTTTGAAAGAACAAACCGAATTATTAAATACACAAACTTGCAAACTTATTTTCTGTTATGTATTTAGCCACATTTTGCCTGTTTTTTCTTCAGTTTGCTAACAATGTCTAAACATGCATAAATTGGCGTAGGTACGTAAACTCCAGGCCGTAATCGACGTCTGAAAGGAAAAGTCTGGGAAACTTAAAGGCCCCGGGTTTAAAAATGCCCACTTACCTTATGAGAAAACTTTACACATTTATATCAAGGGCTGCCTTCGTAAAAATATTTCCTTTTGTTGTTGAACTAGAAGTTTCGTGTTAACATGTGTTTACATGGAGAACTTTTCACGTTTTGCGAAAGATTTTTCATACAATACCTTAATACTCATGTGCACGCTAAGAAAACGATGAAGTCTATCAACAGTTGGATCTCAAATTAACGATACTTTTCTAAAACTTGTAGATATGTATGATGACGACAGCATAAAGAGTTGATCAGTTATGATGACTGTATATTAGATATTTAGAAACTAGGCCAAATAGTGGACTGTTTAATAGGTGCTCGTATGAACAGCGTTTAGCCAAAACATCGCATAGTTTATTCCAAAAACCTAAATTCTTAGCAATAACTGCCTGTTTTGGATGGCGCCGGTTATAACAGTTAGAAATACGTGAAATAAAAAAAAAATTGATGAAAATCATTTAAGTTTCTTTGCAAGTGACGCTTTCAAAATCAACAAAAATACATTCGTTCCAAAGCGTGTCCATTAGTGAAAATATTTGAAGCATGAAGTCTGAAACTCGATTACACTCGCGCATTAAATCGGCTCGACTATTCCCTTCGGCCATTGTGTAATCTCGTTGGGTTTCGGATACGAGCTGTAATTGAAAATGTCGAACGGTGCGATGTTCATTTTCCACTAATTAATCGCTGTGATGACATTGCTTCTAACAATCTGTCAAAATAGCGTATGTGTCATTCAGATTCTTAGCTCCGTACGATGTTTTATGATAGCGTAACCCTGTTCTGTATTTTCATAGGTTTAGCAAGGCACTTCGGCACGCGAACCAGCATAGGTAAGGTCTTCTATAACGAGTTGCTCTTATAGTTTTCAAAGTTACAATTATACTGGATGGTATATTTGGACTGATCGCGTACGTTCGGCAACCACGCAGCTCCCAGGGTGTATCGCAATGCCTAGACAGGTAGTGAAATTATGATGCTGTATAGCGGTTAGGGATATTTCGAGTTTTAATTACATTTTAAGCATGATGATAGGCGCACAATTTAGCGAGGGTGGAGGCAAAATTGCATAGTTTAATCTCGCAAATCAGTCATGCGTAGTTTTAGACAGTTTGATATTTTTTACAGAAAAATTTAAAGTTTTTTCTGCGCTATGCGTCTGATTGTGGGCATGCAACCATTGATTCTACTCCTCAAAATTCACTACTGTTTAGCTACATTTAGTTATGTTTACAAATGTCTACAACTAAATTTCTAAGACAATCACCTCAATATTTTAAAATACTCCTTTTAATATTTTAAGAACACGATCAAATATTAGTTTAAAATGTTTACTTGAAATAAGTTATGGACGATCGCCAATAAATAGCTCAAACGGGGATGAAGGGCGATTTCTATAAATCCTTGACCTCTACGCTGTAAATAAGCCAACGAGATACATGGACCGAGTGCAGCAATCCGCAATGCGCTTAGTCACAATATGACAAATATGTTAAACTTCAATAATAATAAGTTTGTTATTTTCAGTTTTTCTATGATTAACTCCCTAGTAGGTACCCATATAATAATGAAAATTCCAATATCAATAAAGTGCAAGTCTTTAAAGAGAGAGAAACACTCTCACTAAAAGATCAACTTCACGTGGTTCCCTGGTGACCTTTTGGTGGTTCATTTAATTGTAAGTTGCAGACCTACCAGTGTCGGGGCGTTCATAGAAGTAGATTCATATCGGCTTTTCCAATTTAAGGGGGTGTTGACTGTAATGTTGAGCTCCTTACCTACTATAGGTACTTAACATATATCGATGAAAAAATATGTCAAAATAGCTTCGTATACCTAACAGCCATGTTCGTCCGCCACTACTGTGTATTTTTTTCGTGCGCATGTGTAAATTACAACGTATGTCATACGCCTACGTGCGTGAATCACTTCTCTGTAATCAAGTCATCCATTTTCATTTCGGCATCTTTACGAGTCCGAAACTTAGCATGTCCACGCGGTGTCAGGAAATATAATTTATTATGTCTGGGTAACAGATAAAAATCTCGTTGTTTTACGATGTTTTGGTACCTAAGTCAGGAACCAGTTTTTGGCCGTATTATTTAATAAAGCATGCGGTATGCGGCATTCTTCGTTGTTTTGCCTCGTGAATTTGCTTCAAAGCATATTTTGGGGAAAAGTTTAATGGCTTCATATTAATTCTGCGGGAGGCTCTGGAAGAAAAATACTTTGTTGTTCATGTTATATGACTTACATCTAAAGGTACAATGAATACGGTAGCTAAGTATGAAGTGTTATTTAAGGACTATTCAGGATATTTTTCACCACATTGTCTGTGGATGAGTTTTTCGGAACTTATGTACGAAATATCATTTGATATTTACCACTAGCTTTTCGGTGAAGGGAAACATCGTGAGGAAACCTGCATACATCTGCGAAGAAATACAAAGGTGTATGTGAAGTCCCCAATCCGCACTGAGCTAGCGTGGGGACTATAGCCCAAGCCCTCTCGCGCATGAGAGGAGGCCTGTGTCCAGCAGTGGGACGTATATAAGCTGAATTATTATATTATTATTTCGGGGGTTTTTATTTCTCAGCATAAGCCGGTAATTGATTATTATTATTGTCTGTAGTAATATAAATAATTATGACAAATTACAATCCCTTTTTGAACCAATACAGCTAGGTTTCGGCACGAAAGGTGGGTGCGAGGCAGCCGTCCATGCCCTAAGGACCTACCTTTCACTCGATGATTGCGAAATTGTTGTCAAAATTGACGTTAAAAATGCTTTTAATTCGGTTAGTAGAGACACCTTGCTGACAGAAGTTAAGGACAAAATTCCGGAACTATACAATTACCTTTTCTTTTGCTATTCAGACTCATCTAAATTAATGTACAAGTCACATGAATTATCTTCCGAGGTTGGCTGTCAGCAGGGTGACCACTCGGGCCAGCAATTTTTAGTTTGGCTATAAATCCAATTATCAAAAATTTAAAATCAAAATTCAATGTGTGGTACTTAGATGACGGAACCCTAGGAGGTGACGTGAATACTGTACTCTCTGATTTCTCTTTTATTAAGAGTAGTTTCGAAAATATTGGTTTAGAACTGAATTTCAGTAAATGCGAACTCTTTATTCAAAAATCTTCTTGTACTTTGACCAACTTACAACCCAAATTTGACGATCTGACTCCCAATATCAAATCAGTAGACAAGTATTCTCTTTGCCTCCTGGGTTCTCCTATATTCGAAGAATCTTTTCCCGATTATATTTCTAACTCCATAACTAAATTCAAAAGTCACACGGATCGCTTACTCGAAATTAGCCCTCATTATGCTCTTGTGATTCTTAAATTCTGCCTTTTTGTCCCTAAATTTACGTATGTGCTCCGCTGTGCTCCTTTCTGGAAACATCAAAATTTATTGTCGCCCATAGATGATTTGATCAAAATTAGTTTAGAGACGATTCTAAACATTCAGCTAAGTGAGCCTTCCTGGTCTCAAGCGTCCCTCCCCATTCGGTTTGGAGGTTTAGGAATTCGCAAAATTTCCAGTGTGGCTTCCCCAGCCTTTTTGGCGTCCACTCATAGCACGTCTGGTCTCATAGGAAATATCTTAAGGGCTTTGCCCACAAACTGTGAGATCGCGGGCTTTGAGGACGCCAAAAATGCTTTTAAAATTGCTTGCCCAGGCAAACAATTTCCAGACAACCCAAATTCACAAAGGAGTTGGGATAATGTTTACTGTGATTTAACTTACAATACTCTCCTAAACAACTGTACAGGTCCAGACCGCGCGAGGCTTTTGGCGGTCAGAGCCCGGGAAGCCGGTTACTGGCTACATGCCCATCCTTCGCCCAATACTGGTACTTTCTTGGATCCGGCCTCCCTTAGACTGGCGACTGGTTTGCGACTCGGGGTTTCGGTGTGTACGCCACACATATGCTCTTGTGGCACGGACGTGGACCGACTGGGACACCACGGATTATCTTGTCAAAAAAGTGCAGGCCGTTTTTCGAGACATGCGTCGCTTAATGACATAGTCCGTCGGTCTCTTGCCACCATCAATGTGCCTGCTCTTCTTGAGCCGACTGGCATTATCAGAGATGATGGCAAGAGGCCCGATGGAGTGTCCTTAGTTCCTTGGAGCTTGGGACGGATGTTGGTGTGGGATGCTACCTGCGTAGACACACTAGCACCGTCCCACCTCCAACGGACTACTGTAAAAGCGGGCGGAGCGGCGGAAAGCGCCGAAATTCTAAAACGTAACAAATATAAGAGCCTCGGTAGAGAGTACCATTTTGTACCATTTGGTGTTGAAACTCTAGGTCCATGGGGTCCCAGCGCGCATAAGTTGTTCGCAGAAATCGCGAAGCGTCTGGTTGACGTAACTGGTGACCGAAGAGCTGGCGGCTACCTCGCACAACGTATCAGCATTGCGATACAGCGAGGAAATGCCGCCAGCATCCTTGGTACAATGCCTCAAGGGCCTATTTTAGATTTAAGCTAGTTATTAATTTCGTTTAGTAGTACCACTGTATATATTTTGTATGTAAATAAATGTTTTAAGTATTAAATAATTGACAATTATGACAAACATAATTTATAAACAAAATAGTTATAGGTCATTTCATTTCCCAGTTCTTGTACCAATGGAGCTATTTAAAACTATGGAACAAATTATTTTATACCGTTAAATTAAAAATCTACTTACGTCGTACCAAAGAGTTTTTTCGCCTATTGCAATAATATTCAAAATACAAAATTACCGTATAGTTTACAACCCTCCCGAATAACAGGTATGTAGTTAATTTTAATTACTCTAGCTTTGAAAACGACGAAAACTTACCAACATACGATTCAATGGATCAGCGTCTCTTATATGGGTAGGTATAAAGTTTGTTAATTCAATCGGATTTGAAGAAACCCCAATTTAGGTGTATTTGTTTATCCCGTGCGTGTAAATTGATTCCAACAATATTGGTAAAGTTTCTGTAAATCCCGACGAGAAAGGGGAACATACCGTTACAGGACAGACATATGTTGTGTGCAGAACACTTAACGTCCCGCGACTAGGGCTTGCATTCCGGAATTCCGGAATTTCGAAATTCCGGAATCTCGGACAAATTTTCCGATATTACAATTCCGGAATTGATACCACTCAATATCGAAAATTCCGGAATTGGATTTAAGTACTTTTTGTGGGTTTTAATACGTTAATTATTAAAAATTGTTAAGATACTACACTGTACGGGTGTTTTTTGTCGTTATTCAGTGCTTCTTAAAGTCTATTTTTTTATTCGGTAGACTAAAATGACATTTCATACTATGAAAAGACATTTTATGTTCATACTAGAAAATGTCATTCTAGTCTACCGAATAAAAAAGTTAACTTTAGTCATTCAGTGAACTATTGTATAGGTATATTTTACTTTTCCGTTTGCTAAAGCAGTGGGACAATATGGGCTCATAATAAAATAATAAAAATACAATAAAGCAGAGCGATTTACTTGCTTAGAATAGTCTGAATACCACATAAGCGAACGTGTAGAATTGAAATTTAAAAATATTTTGACTCTATCTTGAATTCAGAGAGAAAGAGGTTTTCTCTATTAACGATTTCGAATCCTGTAGAAGCTCATAATATATGATATTCTGAATCATAATTAGGAACTAGGAAGGAAAAAGCCAAACTTAGACCTTCAACTTCTTAAACAACACCACTACCTACTATATAGGTTAGGAAGAGTAGGAAGCTATTATATTTAACTATTTTATAAAATTATGCATCGAATGGTTTGCTAGCAACTATAGTTTTCCCAAATAAATACCCCGTATCATAGAAGTGAATAAAGTAACCATATTAATAAGGTGGTAAAATGGGTGGTAAAAAAACGTACCTAATTCAAATTAAATTTCGCTTAAACAATACTAACTTTAATAAACGTTAAGTATCAGAATTTCACATTTTTTGTTGTTTTTTACTAAAAAACCGAATAAAAATATGGTAAACCCTAATTCCGGAACCAGTTCCGGAATTCCGGAATTGGAATCCAATATCGAAAATCAGTTCCGGAATTGGAAACCATCCGATATTGCAAGCCCTACCCGCGACACACCTTGCGACGCGCAAGGTGGCTGGTTCTGTCGTGACGATGCCTTAAAAAAAACTTCTGTAATATTTGTTAGAGTAATACTGCCGTATTCGAACTTCAAGATATTCACAAGAGACGACACGTACTAGATCCATTCTAGATACGTTATAGTTTATTTTGCAGCGCAATTCGGGCAACCAATGTCACTTTTACGTTAGATAGAGTAAGATATCTATTAGATGTGAATTGGATCTCTAAGTCATATCCTGTGGAAATCGTTCAACAGTATCTCCAGAATCGCGCAAATATCAAATTTGACAGATTAGATCTTACACATAGCGTAATCGTATCTTGGTGATGTCTAATAGATGTCTATTTCAAAATCCGAATCGGGCCCTAAGTCCAATTTTAGTTCAATAATATCCGAAGTTGAGAAAGTGATAATTAACTTGATCCTGATGTCTTTTTGTATTTGTTCTTAGTCCATTTACCATGACCCTTACGCCATACGTATTCAGAGTAGAATTTGAACCCATAACAAAATCAAATGCGAATCGGCTAAGCTGACATGCAAGAGCTTGCTTCAAGTGCTAAAATATGTACTAAAACTATTAATGTGACATGACACCTAAAGGAAGACATGATTAATTGGTTTTATACAAAACATGGCAAGATGCAACGTCTTTTTAAATGTATGTCTGCAGTGGACAGTAACACATCCCCATTCCTTTTTCTTTACCCTACATATTTCTCAACTTACTTTTCGTAATCGGATTTCGTTTGACAAAATGTTATTTGATTGTGTTTTATTTGAGCTTAACACTTCTCGTCATCCAATAAATTGAAGCTTTGGCTTCCATAATACTTTATTAAATGTTATACATAAAATTACCACTGTAGAGCGGTGAAGACATATTTTAAAATGTGACTTAAACTCATGACACGAAACATTCCTCCGTCGTTTTCCCGTTTGTAACGTAGTTACATTATATGAATGCAAATTAAATTAACCATTACGTATGTGACCAACTTCATTCCTACACCTACCTACATTTACAACGCCAATCACCATTAATCCAGTGAAATTGTAGAATTTTGTAACGTGGCGCTTCTGCGTCAAATCCGGTAGTTCTGATTTTTTGCAGACTTATTTATGATGTTGGCCCAATTAATAATCCAAGTTTGTGACCTTGAGCGAAGAACGCAACTTTGTCAAAAATCGAAAAACCTGCGAAAATTTCGGTTTTTATTTAGTTTTGGGCGATTTTAACCCTAAAGGACTAGTTTTTGATAGTACTTTCCTTAGACGTTTTTAAAGAAGACTAAATTTGCTATAATACGAGATCAGAACTGTCCCTGTAGATTGAATAGTTTCCGAGATAAAGGCGTTCAAAATTTAGATTTTTTTGAAATTGAGCTCGTAAGCTAAGTGAGTGCAGTGAGTATGCACTTTTGACTTAGGCGATGCCGCTTGGCACGATTGTTCCTAAGGTCAAACTAAGCTGATTTGGCCCAGTAGCTACGAGATCGTACCGTGCATACCCCCCAAAAAGGGAGGGGAAAGGTCGGATTCCCAGGTCCAATCTTTGCTATATTTCTTCCTACTCTTAGGAGCTAGGGCACGTTATATATCATTTTCATATAATTTAGGGATGAAAACATTATATTCATACTTTTAAAACGCCAAGTTAAGTGTTTTTTAAAAAAAAATTAACTTTTGATTTTGGGCATAATTACATTTCTATGGAAAACGTCACTCAATCCGCTTCATATTTTTACAAAAAAATGTATGAATGCCTGCTTTGAAGTGATACTTTATAGAATAAGGAAGCCCTAAATTATATGAAACCATATATAACTTGCCCTAGTTGCTAAGCAGGAAGAAATGTAGCTTAGATTGGACCTGGGGACCCGACCCTTTCCCCTCCCTTTTTGGGGGGTAGGCACGGTACGATATCGTGGCTACCGCGCCAAATCAGCTTTGTTTGACCTTAGTAACAATCGTGCCAAGCGGCATCGCCTGAGTCAAAAGTGCATACTCACTGCACTCACTTAGCTTACGAGCTCAATTTCAAAAATATCTAAATTTTGAAAGCCTTTATCTCGGAAACTATTCAATCTACAGAGACAGTTCTAATCTCGTATTGTAGGAAATTTAGTCTTCTTTAAAAACGTCTAAGGAAAGTACTATCAAAAACTAGTCCTTTAGGGTTAGAATCGCCCAAAACTAAACAAAAACCGAAATTTTCGCAGGTTTTTCGATTTTTGACAAAGTTGCGTTCGGCGCTCGAGGTCACCAACTTGGATTATTCATTGGACCAACATCATAAATAAGTCTGCAAAAAATCAGAACTACCGGATTTGACGCAAACGCTAAATGTATAATTTTACTGTATTACATGCATCTATCTACACTTACAGTTCCATTTGTAGTTATAATTTATTTTGGTTAAAGATAATATATGTGTTCAAAAAATTTAAATAGGTGGCTGTATTAAAAATAACACCTCACTACTCATTGGGACGTAAAGCTCGCATCAAGAGTTCTAATTCAGGCTAAATTAATTATTTTACGCTCCTTGAAGAAGTTCAACATGAAGATATTCCCTCCCCACCTTGATTAGGGCGCGTTTATGCTTATAAAAGTTATAAAAATAGGGTTATGTTTACAGAAGGCTGGCTAAATTTTGAAAACGTTATTCATACAACCTTAGGTATTTTAATTAGATCTGTTTCAGTAAACAGCGAGAAAATCTACAGTATATAGTCGGTAGCCCAAAAACATCGATGTTATGGAGAAACAAAATATAAGTCACCCTACATTTCAAAGACACCCCTTTTATTACTATTATTGATCTTTGATCTTATCAGAATTATCTATTTACTCTGTTTCAGTTAATATGAATAGGTACTAATCTGAAAAGTAGCATTTCCTACATCGTACATGCTCGTATTTACTCGTATTATATTAGTACGAAATTAATGTTACTCTAAATTCTATATTATCGCTATTCATAGGAACATCGTTATTATATTATGGCCAAAGTTACCCCGTTTGGACGTTCGGGCTAACCATTAGATATTATATTATATTAGATAGCCTTAATTGCTCCGCACCGCTGAATAGATTTCATCACACGTTAATAGTTTCATAAACATCTATAACGCCGTTGAGTTTCGTGGATAATGTTTGTTCTATAATTAAATGTGTAGGTATTGAGAAAGAATAGTAGGTAGGTAAGGTTGGCATTTTGGTAGTTTATGTTTGCTATAGGTAGGTATATAAGTAAAATTTCATTCGTGTTCATATTTCAGTTGGTTCTATTCAAGCCTAAAAAGTATGCAAATCAAAATTTTGAAATTATATATCTGAATAATAAATATTTATATATCTACGTTTGACGGGCGGGGTAGTTAGCGGCGGTCACAAAACTGTCGACTAATCGCAACTAAGGCAACATCGCATACTTTGTCACATAACCGAAACTTGCTTAAAGTGGATATTAATAAAAATAAATATTAAAGACCCTGAAATATTACTGATATACCTAGAAAATACTTTTTTCATATCTCATGCTCTGAAAGTGGGTCGTTGTTGTTCTAAAAGGTGCGCAGAAAGTGATACGTTTATGCTCTAGCGCAGAAAAGTGGTGTACTCCTCTGCGTCCCCGTCCCACGAACAACTGAGAGTGTATTTATTTCCTCGCCTGGAACAATTGGTAATTGTTTAATTTTACTAATCCCACGTTTATCCTTTTTTTATAAAAAAATATGTAAGTAAATTGTTAAAAACATTTTATTCTTGATTTCTTTCGTTGAATTCTATTTACTCGATTTCATAAGACGGGAACCAAAAGGAATACACCAAAAATATATTTTTAAACCTTACACTTGCGTAAATGAGCAAAGGCAGAATCTTATACAGCCACAGTTAAACGTTTGTACGATATTAAATTGGTTTTTAAAGTTATTTAGCACTATATTCATGAAAATAAAATAAAATACAAGATAAAAATTTCTTATAGTATTAATTAAATTGTTATTTAATATTAAAAATACTTTTATTATGTTATTAAGTGGTGCGGCGCACCAAGATCGCGGTGCGGTCCGATAGTCTGTTGCGGCTTTTAGAACGAAAAAGTATAAAATTAAAAAGTAAGAGGCAATCCCGCTGATTTTCATACTATAATGAAGAAATCATTTTAAAATTACTGCAGTTTGTTAAAAAATGTGTGTTTTCGTAAATATTGCAATCTAAATGATTTTCGCTAGGGGTTATTAATCTTCACACATGTAAAGTATCCGATTGCAAGTAAGTCCTAAGGAAAAAAATGATGGCCGTAGGTCTATTGGGTACTTCAATTACTGATTTTGCGAAATTGCCTTGTCTTCTTTGGTTTCCTCGCATTCGATATGAAAAGTAGAGTGTTTAACTCGGGTGAAAGGCACCATTTCCGTCTCGGATTATTGGCGCTCTCACTGCGTTCGAGCGCCAAACTACCTCGACAGGAATGGGTGCCTTTCAACCCTTGGTTAACAATCTACTATTACATCACCTATTCGAAAAAGGGCTTTTTCTTTCCCGCTAGGAGGGATCAAAGTGGCACTTTTCTTCCCTGTATGGACGGATCAAAGTTGTACTTTTCTGTTCTAGGACACGATTTTTTCTTTTTTGCATACTATTTTTTTTGGTCAAATAATACATATTTTGGAACATAACAATTTCCTCATAGTTGATGTGAAAAGCAGTATGTATCACACGGTATCAAAATTATTTCGTCTTGGGCGTTGACACTTGAATCCCTCATTACGCTCAGGATTCATCGTTAGAATCCATCGCTTCATTCAGGATTCAATGTACGCCCTTGACGGAAATATATCATTTTGATCCCTTGTAACTTGTAACACAAACTACTAATTCAATCACAACATTCACAACGTCAACGCTTTTATTTTATCACGGTTCATAAAATGATCTAAGTTTAGAAAACGAAGTGTAAAACGAACAAGAGCCTCACACATTCACAATCGTCGCAGAAAAGGAAAATAAAAGAAAATAGCGATGTGGGGCGAAAATCAGTCGGTGCTCGATGCATAGACTTTGATCTTACGTTCCGTGGCATTAAAATTTACATATTTTCCTGCGTTTCCATTTGGGTTCGACTTTGATGTCCTTTTCAATGCGACTGCGGTCTGCATGAAACGTTGTGGGTAAAAATATTTTGTTTACGTTAAGGGATCCTTTGTTTGTTTGCCAATATGCTATATTAACGTAATATGTTAAACCGGATTCTGTTTTATATCATCTTGTTTTCGTCTCAGCTTTTATTGAATTTAACTGGTATATTTGGTAAAATTCAGGGATGTAGACGGAGTATGATTAGAAGTCGGTGTCGCAGAAATGAGGTTTGCGCGAAATACGGTGTAATTTGCGTAGTCTGGCGCGGCGCAATCAGAGGAGCGTATTGTGAAGTCTTAACACTCGTATTCTGTGCACTTAATACGGTCACCGGCTGGAGCTGAAAGGGCCTGGATTTTAGGGAAATAATATATAGCGAAAATATCTAGTACGGCTGAGCGTCTGCGAGCTTACGAGCGTTTTCGCTAGTACCTACAAAATTTAAAAGTTTATTCTGCAAGTAGGTTTCAAGGGCTCTTTCACAAGTCAATACAACACCTTACAGTGACATGAAAAATACACAACAACATTTATAAATACAACATCCAATACCTGGGTAACATTACATTATAATAATCTTAAAATAAATAATTAATCTTAAATAAATAATTATTAGTTAAAATACATTTAATTTGGAGATACAAAAGTTGCCAACCAGTACTCCATAATCCCGGGTCTACTAAGGTACAAATTTTCTATCTCAACACTTCAAAAACATAGGTAGGTAAGTACCTTTTGCGGAAAAGTGGCAATTTCAGATCATGCACTCTAAACAATATAAGCCAAAGACGAACCGTGAAAGTTGAAGCGCTCTTGCCACTGAAGGTTCCTCTATCACCGCTACCCACTAGAAAATTAATTGGACCCAGATTTACTTGACAGAGGGCACTCGGTTAATTTGATTCAAATAACTTTTGAATAGCGGAGAATAGAAATAGTGAAATTAACCAATAGAAGCCAAAATATAGTTTAGAATCTAGAATCAAAAAGTGGTAAAAGTACGTCGAGTGTTATACGGCCATACATTGTCTCTATCAGGTTGATACAAACTTAACACAGATGGACTTTACTAGTAATTAATACACGAACGAACAGTCAACTTATTTGTATTGTAGTTTTTCTGACTGTTCATAAATATTCCTTCCTCCGTAAAAAAAATCCTTTGGCACACGAGCATCCCAAATGTCTGGACCGATATCACGTCGTTTATCATTTGTGGTTTTGGTTAATCATCTTACACCTTACCCCAAGGATAAAAGTTTACGTTTCAATTACTTAGTTAATTTGTGTTTTATCCCTATCTTACAAATATATAAAACAAAATGACAGATTAAGACAAACGATTACTAGCAATTGATGCTTGTAGCGCGTAGATAGTTTTTGGTCAAAACAAGTATCATTGAATTGCTAAGTTTTCTTATAGATATTTAAATGAAATAACGAAATATCTGCTCTGTCTAAAAACCCTTTGTTTTGAATTATGTTTAATACTGAATTGCTAATACAAAAAAAGACTCCGTTACAAATGTGAACAGAATAATCTACTTTGGATAATCACAAAATACTACCCAATCTCCAAACCACAGGATCCATATTCGTCCATTGTAAAAATACTTCAAAATAAATTATGTAAAACAGTTACAGGGAGGTTTCAGAGTGCCTCGAATCGCTAACGAAGAGGTAGATTTTTGCTTAATTGTGTTCCGAATTCTAATAAAAACAACTCGTTTAATTTGACGGGAACGAGAATTAGGAGCACGCTGATTAGGATGCTGCTTGTGTAAATAAAAATAGACCCCAAACAACAAATTTAAAAATAAAGCAACTTGCCACTAAGGTTACTTTATTTTAAAATTTGTTGTTTGAGGCTATTATAATATAAGGATCCTGTATAATTCCATTTAAACATTTTATGGGAAAAAAGTATGAAACATATTTAATGAAATTAAGAACCACATTTTTTAAAGTTTGCCATTTTTGTTTTGGTCATTGTATGGTTCGTACTTTAGCACAGTGACAATAATTTGAGATACCTATCGGCTTTCGTATTCATTGTTACAGTGACAAAGTATAATGGGACAGATATTTAATTCCTTGAATGTTGGTACAATAAATGCGGTAATAAACCAAAGTCATCGCAGTTCAACTAAAACCCTGGGTATTGCTAACTAATGAAGTTAATTTTTATCTCACCGTGTTATATGAGAACTCCAAATATGTACAAGTTAAAGAAGCGAATATTGTCGCTAGTATCTATGTAAAAAACTTACATTTTCTTAAACGCATCGTTACGCTTTCAGTACGAGCGATAGATGAACCACCGATCTTACGCACGCGATTCTTTGCTCCAACTTATGCTTTCGACACAACATTCCTGTCTTGTTTTCTAAATACATTACCTTTTATGTGTGTATTTACGGACAAATTTCAATGTTTTTTTTTTGTATTATATAATCAAACAGAAGTAACATCTTAAGTTAGTAAACGCTGTATCAGTCTCGTATTTGGCTTAATTATGACATTAACATGGTAGTTCATTTTCCTTACGTAAACAGAAGCGTTTATTTTGTTTAGAATGAGTTAAGATTTGGAATACGTGGGATGTCTAGTAATTACTAATTGGGGATAATGTATTAGGGATTGAGACAAAAGTAGACTACAATTGAACTAATTATCATTTATTTTAAACTAATACTTATGCTAATAAATGCAGATTGGAAAGTATTTACAAAACAATTAACTATAGGGACCTAAATCACAGTGTTTTTGTATTTCTATACAAAAATGGGTGGTAAATAGCTTTTCATTGATGGTCCAGCTCGTCCTAATGGCGGTAAATTAGGTGAGTGCAGCATCTTTAAAGGCGGTGGACTGAGATCCCTTCTTAACTGGTTCATCCTGTCTTCTTCGTTGCGAATGTTGTGGTTATTGCGTTGAAGAATTTTGTAATTTTTAATAATACCACGTAATTCCTCTTGCTGCTGATGATTAAGGGTCCTAAAATTATTCGTGTCCGTTTTATCGTTTTCTTGTTCATCATTCTCTTCGGTATGCGTTGGAATGTACGTCATTCTATTGCTTTGGTTCATGTTGCTAAAATTCAATGGCTTGTTTTTTGGTTTTACCTTGCTTGATTCAAAATGATTGTTCTGGGCTACAAAATTGAGAATTCCTGATAAGTCTGATGTTTTCTTTCTGTATCCCTTGATGTCATTCATCATTTGTGTTTGATATTGAATGAATTTTGGAAGTTTTTCTACTTTTGGCTCTGCCTTAATATTTGGTTGATATGTAATCTTTGACTCTGATTCGATATTATTAATGGAATTGTTTTCTTTCTTTTTAGTTCTAACTAGATTCTTTAGGAATATGTTATTCTCTAATATTTCCTGTATGCTAGCCTGGGTTGTTGGTTCTCTGTATTCCTCAATATTTTTATTTGTAAC
Organism: Cydia splendana; assembly: GCF_910591565.1. Lineage (NCBI taxonomy): Eukaryota > Metazoa > Arthropoda > Insecta > Lepidoptera > Tortricidae > Cydia > Cydia splendana. Next base: position 4,637,462 of record NC_085976.1, on the reverse strand, counting down.
AGGTTTGAACTTGCTATCATCTGGCTTAATAAAGTCAACAAATCTGATACTGGATTCGCTACTAGCTGTTGTTTGGGTTTTGCCATCATCGGGTTGGATAAAGTCAACAAACTTAATACTAGCTTCACTGCTGGTAGTTGATGGTTGTTCTGTAGTTGTAAGTCTAATACCACTATCAATAGTTTGCAAAGTTGAAGAACCACTGAAGTATAGAGGCGAAGGCGATGGATTGGCATAATCAGTCTTTACATCTTTGCTAACATCATTAATTTTTCTAGACTCATAAAAGCTTTCTTCATAATCGTAGGATTTGGTTACAGTTTGACTTGGAGGAACAAAGTCGTGGTGTGTTACTATTTTTGATTGATGATAGGTGTGAACTGGTTCATCCGTTTGTTTAACTTGATTTGAGGGTTGACTTGATTCATCATTCGATTTGTACCAATCATTTTGGGATTCACTAGATGATAGAGAAATTTGCGGTGCTGGAGATACGTCATTGGAGTAGGCTTGATTATTATTATTGTAGTTTAGGTTATTCGTCGGTTGGTTATATGAGTATGAATTTTGATTTTGGTACAATTGTGTATTTGGCATAGCATAATTTTGGTTTATAAATGTATTCTGTGTACTATCGTGGCTCGAAACAAGGTTTTGATATTCATTTCCAATCTTGGCTTCGGTAGAATTCTGATTTTGATTTTTCTGGCCACCATTATAATTATTAAAGACATTCGCTTGCTGATCTTCAGTATATTGCATTTGTTGCACGTTATTCCCAATGTTTGGTTCAAGTTGTGCTTGTATCATTGAAGTATACTGTTCTGGGGTCATTTCACTAAAGTTTATCATGATTTCATCACCGGCGGATCTAGATATCGTATTTTTGTTTGTGTTTTGATTGGAGTTTAAGCCATATTGCCAACGCCATAATGCTTTATTGCTTTCTTGATCGGAGTCTTTGATAACTGCTTCATAATTCATCAATTGCGGCATATTAGACTTCTCAGTCGTAAATATTCTAGATATTGATTGCTGGGGCGTGTTCACCGAGGGAACGTGAGCGCCTTGTGAAGCCAGGAAAGTTATTTGTGGTGAAATTGGTGCATTGTTCAACTTCACCTGTGTTTGATCTTTTGTGAAGTCGATAGAGGTTTTCACAGATTGAACAGAACTGGCTGCGGTCGCTAAACTGTTTTGATTGTTTTGCATATTTTGATTGTTTTGCATATTTTGGTTGTTTTGCATGTTTTGATTGTTCTGATTGTTTTGTGCTAAACCTGGGGAGAAACTATACGAAAACGCTTCAGGTGTTCTTCCTGTAAATAGATTACGTATCGGGGATGATGGGTATCTTTGATTTTTTTCCGCTTCGAGATCATAGGCTTTTTCATCTTCCTGCCATGATTTTAGATGTGCCGGTCTTTTAGCTTCTTCAGCAAGGTTATATTGAACCGCTCTGAAATAAGTAAAAAAAAATCTTAGCACCTACAATTTAACGCTTCTATACTAAAAAAGCTAGAACTCTGTATATATTTTTTCGAAAATTTCAAAGTATTTAGCTACCTTTGGATAATTTCGGGCATGGGTGGTGCTACCGGCAAGTGATCCCCGGTTGCTCGGAAGCCATTGGAGTCGGCGATGTAGTGGACGGTGTATGTCTGTCCGTTGTCGCCGACGTACGAGTATGAACCCTCGACAACTTGCTCCTCCTTGTCGGAACCCATGTTTTCCATGCGGCTGTGCTGCACGTAATGGGTCTGGTCAGCGCCAAGAGCTCTGGAAACGGGTAACTTTGGTTAAACATTTATTTAGCTGCTGGGATTAAGCGTTCCGAAATATATTACAAACTGTTTAGAACGTAATATTCACTTTGTAGTATTTTTAAAACCAACAAATTTGATAAAATTGTCTTATTCCACTAGAGTTGCAGGTGGCTGCCCTCTTAATAAAATAAACGCATTAACACATTCGCAATTATAACACATTCGCATTTGATTTATGCCAAATATAGGTAACTTACTCATAACTAAAGCTTCCATCTAGATCCATCTCATTGGACAGTCTGATGATTGGGATGGCAGGTTCGGTTGTTGAAGACGATATGAACACTCCAGGAGCATGAATGTACTGATGAGTAGGAAAGGATCCTGCTTTCACCATTTCACCGTCATTTCTTAGCCCTAGGCTATCAACTGTCAGTATTGGTATAGTCCTTCTTGACGCAGAAGCTTGGTTTGCTAGGCTATTTTGTATTTGTCCTGCGTTCATCGGAAAGTGGGCGGGTTTGACATCTATCCGATCAACCGGGTGGTTATAATTGATATTTTTGGGGATTGGTCTCATCTCTCGCTTTTCCGGTTCTTTCATGTGTTGAGATCTCTGGGTGCTATTAAATCTTTTTTGCTGAGGGGAAGGTTGCGGTGATGAAATATGGTGATCATTTTGCTGTTTTAGTTCGTCGTCATCATCAAAAATTGGAATTAGAGACGAAGACATAATCACGGGGAACGGTGTTGGGAACGAGGCAGGCGCCTTCGTACCAGTGGGAGGTAGGTACTGGAATGGGAGTTTATTTGTGGTCTTCATAGCGAAATATGGTATAGCAGTGTGAGTTTCTGGTGGTAGATAGAGCGAGCTATCGGATGAAAACGCACTTGAGCCCGGTTGATAATGTGGCAGAAAAAACTGTTCATCTTCATATTTTTGCGCCCCTAAACTCATAATGTGAACCATTAATATTGAAAGTGAGATCTGAAATCAAAAACGATGTTTAACGACTTACACTTTTAGATGCACAATAATCCGGAATTCACAATCACATTCACTTACGAGCCTCATTTTTCTGAAGCTGCTTCCTTGGAAGGAACAAACAATTATGATGCACGTCACTCTTTAAGACTAGTAGAAAATGGACTGATAATGAAAATGAATTCCGCATATATTTATATGCACGCAAGAGGCGCGCGCGCAGGCATTCGTGAAAGATATCGGTTAGTTGAACTAGGTTTCACCGCGCGCAGCGTCTCACTTTTTACAGTGTTTTCTGTTAAAGCCATATTATCATTGTTTTATGACCATCGGGATAATTGTTGCTTCCAAGTAAGAGTAAATGCTTACGGATCTATGAAGTTGTAAGATTCTCTTAATAATATTGTAACGCGTCGCTGGTCACATGATGGTGGTATTGAGAGTGTGGGGATTATTAGGGCCAGTTGCACCAACCACATTTAACGGACTGATGAACGTCAATCAGCAGTGTAGTATGAAACTTCCCATACAATAAAATTTTGCGAACGCTTTAACGGTGACAAGACTGTTTGGTGCAACCGACCCTTAGTGTATTATTAATATCGCACGTTACGTAGTCATTAGCTTTTTTACTTTGAACTTAAGAACTGCTACATTGCTCTACACTACGACTAAATCTACCTACTAGTCTTATAAATATCGTATAAAAGTATGCAGACGCGAGCGACCCGAAGGTTTTAATACGTTAACAGCAACCATCATGCCTTGAATTACCAATAAACACATGCCAACTTTATACAAATGTTAGCTTTCTTTTAAACCCAAGCAATATATGCCTGGTATACAAACATTGCACTTGAAAGGGGTATAAGGACCTGAATTGTTCATTAAAAAGGCAAGATTCTCGGGTCTTTTTATCGCAGTCCGATAAACGAGCCGATAAATTGGCAGTTTTATACAGCCGTCCCACGGTGTCGACTCCACAGTATAAGTAGTAAAACAGTACCTCGGATGGCGTTAAAACGCAGAGTGAAACACATTATTCTGTAGTATACTCTACCTGGTTTACTGTAAAAGAGGTATTGAACACGTGTTTGGTGTGTTATGCAAAATATGTCGCAAATTATATAAATACTTAATTTAATTAAAATTGCCGTGACTTTTATATCCTGTTTAAGTCTATCACAATCATCACTGAAAAATAAATTGTATACATCGCAATAACATGATGATGATGATGATGCTCTCCTGACCGATTTCGGCCACAGCGACTGTGTGCTCTGGCGTAGGCAATTTTTAACTCGTGTTATTAGAGTGTAGCTGACATCAACACACACACAACAACATAGTCTTACTTCAACAGTATTTTTAACGAAAAAAACTTTGACTTTTATGAACTATACTATTTTATGACCCGGTGCATTCTCTTACGACATGTAGGTGTAGGTACGCTTGGTACAGTCAGCAGCAGAAGTTGCTAAGCGAACGAGGTGTTTAAAATTACCTTGACGCGCTCTTATTCTCTTAACAATAAATTCGCGTCAAGATCATTTTGAACACCTCGCCCGCGTAGCAACTACTGACTGTATAAGTTTGTTGGATGTGTTGCTGCAAATGGCCAATTACAACTATTAAACGCGCGTTAATTTGAACGGTTTTATTTAGTCACGCTACTGTATTATGTGAATGTTTCTCTTGTGTTATTGTCCCCATAACATGATGCAAGCGACGTAACAGCCAATGTCAATGGCTCCGACCGGTTCCCATTTTCGGATCCTTGCTTGCTTCGTGGAAGGAAAAATAAATTAATTGGCTCTTAATGAGTTATCTGTTTGTTTGTGTGATTAACGAGTTATATTCGATATGGTAATTGATAGGGATTTTAACCCTTTCGTAACATTCTACATTTAAATTGTTTTGCCATTATGTGATAAACATAACTAAGATTGATTTTTATTAGCAGAGTTAGACTCTAAAATTAAATGTTTTGACAGAAATGTCGAAGAATTAAAGAGAATAATTCGCTCATGAATGAAATCGCTCATTTGCAGATATCATCAATTCAATCAAATAATTACTTATTTATTTTCTGGTATCATTCATTTGTTATATTATTAACAACTTTGTACAATTATAGTTTTTTGAATTCCAATTTTAACATCAGGCGCATCACAATTCTGATGACCTTTTATACCCATAAATGAATTGAATGAATCAGCATAGTGGGTAGATAACATTTTGTCTAAAGTCTTTGGTGTACCCTCTACCAAATTAGGACAGGTCTGTTATATTAACATTCATTTTTATTATTTACAGGTAAGCGTAATAGCCACGCGCCACAATATAAAATGGGAAATAGTAAGTAAAACATTATATTTTAAGAATATTTTATTGACTACCTGAGTATCACAAATACTAAACATACATAAGTACGTACACATACAGGAATCATGTTCACAATGACATAATCGTGAGCAAAATTACTGCTAAGGGAAGTTTTAGAGCGTTCTGATACTTCTTATTCTGACTGCAACGGTATTGTCACTCGTAAGGAAATGCTACCGCATTGCTCTGAGTCGACATTTTATTACAGAAAAAAGATCCGTTTTTGTCAACAGAAATCTGTCTTCAGCGTCAGTACCGGCTGGTGGCAGATATTTTTTAATTAAGAGGGCTCACAACGATCTGAAATTATCCCGTTATTAATCCTATATTTGATTTGTCTTTCGGAAAGTATACAAAAAATTTCGAGCTTACAGTTCAGGCCTTCTGCCTGGATAAGTGAAAAAAATTAAGGTTTACAATGTAGGTACTTCAGCGTGTTTTAACAAGTGGCAGAGTCAAATGTCAAACGACAGAGGTTAGTTCGTGATTCATTTGTACTATTCTGTACCTACAATTTCGCATATATCCCCAATGAGTCGCGTACGTAGCTTTTTTAAAAAGCTACGTTTAAATGCCCGTAAATGTATAACTTCCGACGACAAATGTTCTACATAAATTAAAATTAAATTGGTAAGAATTTGCAATTACCTAACCGTAAGTTGGTTTATTATGCTGTGGGTAGTAGCTACCTTGAGTCTGTTGGCCCTGTTGGGGGTAGGTTTGTTGAGGGTATGTTTGCTGAGGGTATGTCTGCTGAGGGTATGTCTGCTGAGGGTATGTCTGCTGAGGGTAAGTCTGTTGGGGGTAAGTCTGCTGAGGGTAGGTTTGTTGAGGATAAGTCTGCTGAGGGTAAGTCTGCTGGGGATAAGTGTGTTGCGGCTTGTTCTTCTCGGCTTCGAGTTTAGCAGCCTCTTCCTTTGCAGCTTGGTCGATAGCACTGAAAAACAAGCGTGGATTTAGCTACTCAAAAATTACTGACTACATACTTTTGAAATTACATTTAAACAAGGCGATAGAGAATGTAACTATGAAGGAGGCGACTAAAGGTTAGCAAGTGGCAGTCGCAGACCGCGTTTTAATTCTACAGGTGCTAAAATAGCATGTCTCAGATTCCTAATGAGTGCATATTAAATAAAGTTCCTGGGTGCATAATAAAATAATTAATTTCTAAGGTACTCATAGTCATACAGTTAAAACTTTTGTGGAATTGACGCTTATAGCCTCTATTGAAATACTTTAATTTTTAATATAAAACCTGAATAAAATATAGGCATCAAGCCATGCCAAAACCAAAATATGTTCCACCTTACTGGCATAAGTAAATCAGAAAACTACTGGGTTATAAGCTCAAGGAATCCTTAATATTGCTATGAAGCGGGCAATTTGTCTCAGACACAAACAACTCTGGCCATAATTCACTCGGCACGCCCTCTCACTCGGGGATATAAGAAACAGTATACTGGTTACATATTTCCCTTAAATATGTTGATGAAAATGCCTACTCACGGTTGGGCTTGTGTGGTATCCGTGTTATTATTATATGTCGGTGACTATACCATCTTATACACCGTTTTGCTTTATAAGTAGTCTATTATATCACATAAACATATCTGTTTTCAATCAATAGTTATGGTCGTAACGTTGTTCAAAAGTTTGGCTAATGTGAACAAGATACGTAGAAGGCGACAACAAGTATCAGTTGTTTTAACATGCCTGCGTTGTCTTAATTTGTGTTGACTAGGTAGTAAACCACATTCCACCATGAGAGTTCTTCTCCCCAAGAAAAGCCAATGGCCAGTAACAGAGCATATAGACTGATGACGATTACTTACGCCTGGATCGCAGCCGGGACCGGTGGCGGGGTGGGCAAGTGGTCCCCAGACGCGTGGAATCCGCTGGCATCAGCCCACCAGGTCACGGTGTAGGTCTTGCCGTCGGCACCGACGTACGAGTACCAGCCCTTCTTCACCAGGCTCTCGTTGTCTGTGTTCGGGTTGAGGAGGTAGCCTTCTTCACCGACGTGTGTGCCGTCGGCGATCTGGTACCTGAGTGAAAGCAAATCATCAACCAATTGAAGGTTTTCTTCTGTTTCAACATGTGTTGAATCTACAAAACACTTCAAATGTCTTTAAGGTTAAAAGTTCAGCCGAGACCTGTAATATATCCGTTCGTATTTGCAGTTCAATACCCCTTTGAGCAAACTAATTCATTGATAGGCTATATACAATACAGTCTTAAAGTTTAACATGAATAGAATCTAGCAAACTAATTGTCAGTAGAAAAAAGCGAGAAAATTTGTACTTGAGATTTTTTTCAAATTGTACTCTCTTTTCTACTGACAAAGTTGGCTGCTAGACTTTATTTAAATCTTATCATTTAAATATAAACAGCAAAAACGTATAATATAAGATGTAAACTGCCGCAATGCTGCACACTAGAAAATTAATGTCTGCTTTTAGATATACAAAATGAAACACTAGAATAAGACACCCCTTTGTGTAACTGGAAAAGCTCTTTTCTGCTTTTAACCGTAAACCTACCTATAACTTTACAATGAAAAATAATGAACAAGTCAAATTTTATTGAGTTGTAACTACTTATTCGTAAAAAAATATTGTAAGGAATATTTCGAATAAACTGTGAACTGCCTAGACCTTACAATGATTAATGACTGTTGATACTATCAGCCCCAATCAATCTTTATTACAAGACTCTTCACTACAAAACGATAAATCTACAAACACTACTAGATTCAGCTTCGCATAAAAGAGACCTACCGGTTGACTAATGTCGCTATTATAATGAACTCGGCTGCCGAAACAGTTATAATTATTCGATGTTAGCCATAAATTATGCAAAAGCTTTTTCTAAGGATATGCGATTTATAAACAGTTAAATTGGCTTAAAAACCGGATTTGCTGTCGTTTTATGTCAAAGTGATACAATGGACCGTTGTGACCGTTAGGGACGGCATTTACATAATAATAAACAATTTGGAAAATGTTACTTAAAAACTTCGACGTCGAAAGATTTAGAGCCACCGGATCTAGTTTGATATATAGAGTAGCTGTTTACTAAATAACATTGAAAACTTGAAATCGTCCATCTTTACGTAGTTCTGAAATAATAAATCCTGTTTTAGATTTTTTCTTTCACAGACTTTTTAAGACATTGTTTTAAATCGGATATATTGATCTACATACATTTTTATGTAGGTACCTATAATTGAAACCGTCATGACTTTGATGGCACTGTAAAAATGTTCGATTAGCTTGGGCAATAAAGTTTATGGATGGTTGGACACGTGTTTTGAGTTTAAAGTGTTTTACGCCCAGAAGCCCATTATACCTGTTAAGGAGTTTTTACACACCTACAAAGGTTAAATACGCTTGCGAAAATAAAACAGCTTTGAAGGTAGAAAGCAAAGCAAATTCAATAAAATTAATAATTGAAATATGTTGCACAATAGAAAACTTTTCTACAAGAATTGTGGTTAGAGGAGTTTCTTCCGGCAAGAGCTGCATGAGAAGAAGTTTAAAAAAAAATATCTGTGCCAACATTACTACGGTAATTAGATGGGGGCAATTGAATAAATAAACATATTTACTCACTCATATTTGTAGCTGCCGTTGTCTCCATAATACTGGTCGTTCTTGATAATGGCGACGGGCGTGGTGGTCTGCTGAGGAACGGTCCACGAGTGGGAAGGCTGGTCATGTTGAACCGGTGGTTTAGACGGGTTCTGCCAACCGGGGACGTAGCTGGGCGAACTCCAGCTCGGCGCCGCGGTCCACGTGGGTGGAGTAGTCCACTGATTCTGGTTCCAGGCACTGCCGTCTGGTTTCCAAGCGTCGGGAGATGGCCACTGGCCAACCTGGTTCTGGTTTTGATTCCAGTAGTTATTGGGTGGTGGAGTCCAGCTTTGAGGCTGGTTCCAGTTGTTCTGCTGACCGATCTGGGGGCCATTCCAGCCCTTCGGGGGCCTCTGGCTGGGGGGCACATAGTTGGATGCCGCTTTGGTATCTGCATCAGTTTTCAGAAGTTCCACTGAAGCGACGGCTTCAGAGTCTCCGATTAAATTTGACGGGCTTTCTTCATCGGCATACGAAATCGCCAGAATGGCGAGAAAGGCGAGTAACTGTCGACCAAATTAAAGAATTATTTAAATATGTACCTATACCTACAGCATAAATGTAAACTTTAGTACTAATAGCTCTGGACTGATTTATTAAAGCCATTTTCATTAGAAAAATTTGCATCAAAAGTACATAAATACGTTCGCACTAAGATAAATGATCTCTTTATTACATGTGAACTATTTCTGACTGCCTTGTTTTTTGGAGAGCTATTAACTGACTCGTTAATTTCTAAAGAAACTAGTTGCCGAGGTACGAATTTAACTATTATTATGAATTAAATGTAAACTGCTAGGGAACCAAACTAGCTGTAGGCATTAAATTAAATGTTAACAATAAATTGGATGAGAACGAAGTCCTGACAGCAATTAACGAACGCCAACTTCGGTGCTCTTATTCCTCCATTTTAAATTAATATGCTAATTGGCAATGGGATTTTTTACAGAGATTGGTAAATAGAGATGGTTCGGATTATAACACTTAATAATTTAAATTGTAATTTATAACCGCGACAAAAACATTTTAAGACAAAAAAGTGTTATTTTTAGATCAAGCAGATTAGGTCCTTTGTTAGCTTTGCCAAAGTACAAGGATCCCGGTCTTAGGTACCTAAATGATTTAATACTTTGATTTTAAAATGTTCAACCTTAATTGACATAGAACAATGGAATTTAGTTTCCTTATAAATCTTATAACATATGCATATTCTACCTCATTATGTTTTTAATAAAATTTGTATCACAGTTTTTGTTTTTAGTGTAGTAGTTGTGTTTTATATAGTTTATATTTTTAATAATTTATGGATATGATAATAATTGATAACATTTAAAGTATTAATTAAACTGTTTGTAAATTATGTTAGTTATGAGTAATTACTAAGAAGATTAAACTAAAAGGAGAATGTCAATTCTATGTTTTGTTATGTATTAATTGTATTGTATTAGGTACTTTATCCTAGAACTTCTGCATTTATTTGGTAATACGTTTTTTTGTATGAAACCTTTAACCACAACAATTAACTCATTTTTGCCAGATCATAGAGCTAACATAGAAGTGGATGAAACTTTTTAAAATAATTCCGATACATGTTTTGAGCTTTTTTTAAAAACGGCTCTGATTGAATTTATGAAACTCGGTTGAGTTGCAAATAACTGTTGACTCAAAATGTTTAAAATTTCGGAGCTAGAATTTTAGTTTTTACCTTTTTACGTAATTAACTTTCATCTTTTTATTCCACTTAGTATTACTTCACTTAAGTTTTTACTATTTACAATTTGTAAACTTTTGTTTTCAATGAAATTTAGCAAAATGGGTACCCATGTAAAATAAATATTTCACTAAAATTATGCTATACACTGTTGTGTTTTATGTCTTTCTCAAGGACTCACCAGTTTCATAGTGCTATCCTTCCGTTTCGGCAGTCCGTGCGAATCTGTCGCAAGGGGTCGCGAACGCGATTATATATGCTAAGGTCCTGCGGCGATCCTCGACGCATCCGTACGCCGTGAGTTCCCATACATGCGCGAGCGCAGGCAAGTCGGACGATACAGAAACCAGTTTAACTGCGAATTCGAGATACAAAAATGCACATTCTAAGTATTCTAATTGTCTAGCAAAACCGATGTTTGACAGCGAATGCATGAAACTCATGGCAAATGCTCTTTCGCTCTCCAGACTGTTCAGTCGTGAGCAGAGTACGCCCGAACACTTTAGTGATTAGATTAGAGTACACTTTTTGGCACTTCTATATTATTGGATATTTCAACCAACAGGGGAAAATAGGCCTTAGATTAGTTCGGTTTCAACAGCGATGTTAAATTTCACTGGTGAAATCTGGTAAATATTTCGTACGTAAGTTCTAAAGGAGCATTGGTGTGAGCCCATGCTTTCAAAACTCCTAGTTCTCATTGAATAAAGTTGACCAGCAACAAGTTTGCATATTTAGTATACATTTAGTATTAATTATTGCCTTATTTTTACAATTTATATAAATTTAGATTTCAAAATAGCCAAATTATTAATGATTAATATTAATTTTCTTTTTGCTCTCAACTCTTAATTGTATATAAGATTGTTTGCATGTTGCATGTTGTAAGACTTGTAAGAGACTTTAGATATATTAGGTGTACATTTTGCATGCTGCAATTCAGCTAAATGTGTGATGCTTTTTCAACTATAATATCTTAGACCTTTTGTTACCACATTTAATGCAAATAAAGAGCTTACTTACTTACTTACTCAAAAATCGAACTTAGGTATACTAGTTTGCTTGAATGTTCAACTCGCCTGTGCTTTTTAAGCGATTGGATTAGCACGCCTGTGCGGGCGCGGCCTACAGTGACCTGGCTCTTGAAACATATCTAAACTGCCATTTTGAAACTAAGTTAACTTTAATAGGTATTTTTCAATTTTAATTGGGTGTAAAAACAAATGTTATATAGCTAACGCTATTAATTATGATGTTCGCGAGTGCTTTTGAGTAAGATTATTGGCAGGCGTGATATTTTTGAAAAAAAAAAAATCTCCACTGATGTTATTTTCTAAAATTGTCGTGTGTATTTACAGTAATGAAATTGTATATTATGTATTATTTAAAATCCCAAGTATGTTTTTTCTTGAGCCCGACTCAAGATAGGCTTACCGTTTAGAGACCATTTTGCAAGCTTGGTTTTCCAAGTTATTTATTGAGATGACTGTACCTACATTGTAGAGAAACATTCGTAAACTTGGGGAGATGTGCAAAAAATATCGGAGGTTTAAGTAATTACACTAATTCGTAATTTAAGCGCTATTTTTAATAAGCGTTGATAAATACTGACGATTAACACTTTGAATGAACGCTGGTTGAGATGTTTATCAACAAATAAAAATGATCCTTTGTTTATTCGAGAAATTAAGTTATTTAACTAACGTTAAATATTTAAAATCCTTTGTGTATAAACAAACCATATTACATATTAAACCTGAAAATGTTCAATTAAATCAAATGCGAAATGGAAAATACGAGTACTGCTAACCTAATTGTTTGTTAATTAACTATTTTCATTACAAATCTTTCATCATATAAACCATAATAGGTAGGTAAGAGACGCCTCCTAAATATCCCATTCATAAACATTCAAATAACTTTGACTACATCCTATCTTCCCGAGTCTGACTATGCCAAGTACAACCATGGTGTATAAGAAACAAAGTCCAGTTTTTCAAACAATTGCAAAGTACGTACGAGCAGGGACAATTTTACGGTAGAAATACACGTAGGTGTACACTAGGCTATTCTTGTATGCGTAACCATTTTGCAAGTGCCAAAATCCAAATCATGTGAAGAAGTCTAATTGACTTTAGAGGACTTGTAGACTCATGGTAAAGTTATGAGGCTTTTCAAACAGACCTAGGACACTGTAACTTGGAAACAACAGTGTTTGCTTACCGACTGGATTTTGGTTTCGGTTTATGCTGGCCAAAAATTGTTTGTTTATGTTCTATGTAAATATCTCGTTGGCCAAAGTTCTGGTTTTCAATCTTCGTTACTTTATGATGATTAAGAATTATTTTATAATTGTTTAACCTAAGTCTGCATATTTGTAAAAAATAATCCAGATTTGTTTCCTGTAAAAAAGTCTACTACTCAACCAATCCGAACCAAATACATGTATGACATAATACGCGATAACCCTAAATCGGCACTCTTATCAAAAAGCGTTATATGTATGAGTATAAAAATATTTAACAAACTTCCCACAGACCTTAAACAATTGGCATCATTACCTTTCAAAAAAAGCTTGTTTGATTGGCTAATCAAACGGTGCTTTTATAGCATAAATGACTTTTTACAGAGCTAGTACACGTTATTCATTATTATTGAGTCTATCTAGCATAGTTTATTGTTAAAAGTGTTATTGAAGTTTAAAAATTGTATTTAGTTCTAAGACAACTTACCAATATTGTACGCTTTTGTAAGGCAGGATATGGAGAACATAAATATTTTGTACCACCTTTGTAAACCTCACCCATAACCATACAATAAATATTTTTTGATTTTTTGATTTTGATTTTTGTACTACTCCGTTGATTTTAAAATAAGTACATATTATTACGTTATTTATCCCTGCGGGGTCAAAGGCATCAGTGGCGTCAATGATACCACAAATATGTGCATTCCACTGGGTCGGGCCTCCTCTCAGTAACAGGAAGATACAGGTCGAAGGATTTAAATGTTTAATTCTTTAAAAAAATTGATTTTTTACAATTACCCTGCCTGCGAAGCCGATGGTCCTGGATTCGAATCTCGGTAAGGACATTTATTTGTGTGATGAACACAAATATTTGTTCCTGAGTCATGGGTGTTTTCTATGTACCTATATAAGTATTAATTTATCTATATAAGTATATATATTCTCGTCGTCTAGCACCCATAGTACAAGCTTTGTTTAGTTTGGGGCTAGGTTGATCTGTGTAAGATGGCCCCCTAATATTTGTTTATTTAATTAAATACAGTTTTAATTAAATTATGAATATTAATTTAAACAGTTTCAGTTTTAAAAGCGGCAATCTTCTAGAACTAGGCGTAGATACCTATTGACTGTCAAATTTCATTTGCCGCCACCTTCACCAGAAATGAACATGGTATAAATCAAACCGTAAAGAATTTCTTATATTGTAGGTGTGGTCCATACTTGATGTCGCGCTTGACATACCTATGGAGTGCATGCGACAAAGCAAGTCATGTTGGGGGTCAGGTGTCCAAAGAACTATAGATGCCGACGTTATATACATCAGGCTTGCAATGAACCTGAAGATATAACAAATGAAAAGCCTATTTATTATACCACGTCAGTGGCAAACAAGCATACGTCCCGCCTGATACCTGCTGCTTACCGCAACGATCGCAACGATTATTTGTCGAAGACGTGATCCTCAGCAATGAGGGACGGCGTAAGATGGAATATGAGTGAATTGCAAAAAAAATGTACATAGTTAAAGCACCTGTAATTAGTCTAAAGTTAATTGATCCCATTGTGTTACCACAGTTAAGCCATTTCTATTTAAGTTAGATGCATGAAAGTGTGTTAGCGTACGCTATAGACTTATATGTGTACGAATTTAGTACAATAAATACAATACAATACAATTTACATAGTTAATTTTCGTAACACAAATGAATCAATTAAGTTAAGAATAATCACAGCTTCTTAACTGCGCTTAGTTACGTAAATTTTTTTTGCAATTCACTCTTATGATGATTACGAATTTTTTTATATTTTTTTAACGTAAGTACTCCCTTGATTTTAAAATAAGTATATATTACCTCATCCCTGCGGGGTCAAAGGCATCAGTGGCGTCAATGATACCAAAAATATGTGCGTTCCACTGGGTCGGGCTTCCTCTCTGTAACAGGAAAATACAGGTAGAAGGATTTAAATGTATTAATTCTTTAAAAAAATTGATTCTTTACAATTATACTACTCTGCCAGCGAAGCCGATGGTCCTGATGATCTATATAAGTATGTATATCTTCGCCTAGCACCCATAGTACAAGCTTTGTTTAGTTTGGGGCTAGGTTGATCTGTGTAAGATGTCCCCCTAATATTTGTTTATTTAATTAAATACAGTTTTAATTAAATTACGAATATGTATTTAAACAGTTTCTTTATGGTGTTATTGTGTATAGATAGGTACAATAGACATATACCTAATAATTTGCAGACTTATAATATTTATAACCGAGTGAGCTTGAAAAGTTTATAGTTACCAGGTTTTAACTCAGTAAAGTTACGAAATAAGACTCTAAAATCCGAACTAAGAGTCTGCACGAAAAAATAAGAGCGCAACGGCGCGATTCGGGAAATGAATTAGAGATTAACTAGATTCGATATAGTAAAGATATGTGACGTCCCACGGGTAAAGGTACCTTATTTCGGTTGGCGCTTACGCTATTATTAACGCCGCTCCATATTAATGCGGCGCTATGCGACGTAAGTGCCAGTCGCCATAATCTCTAATTCATTTCCCGAATCGAGCCGTAAAGGAATAATGTTGATATGTTGGAAAATATTATATTACGAAAAATCAGTGGAGCATGCAGAGCGCTTTAACAAAAGCACTTGAACAGTCTCGGAAAACATAAAAACGGGATTATTTTTTGCTTATCGAGTTTGGCAGTAGAGTTTAATAGGAATTTTCCGAGATATTGATGAATAATGAAATGGTTTCATAACTTTGAAATTGCGGTAAGGATAATTTGGTTTTGGTAATACATGTTTTTGTTAGTGGGTTATTAGGAAAGTTTTTCTTTTAAGGGTCACAAGAGCTTCTAGGCCAATCAAATTAGATCCATAAAAAGCGTTGAGGAATTAATTCCCAGCAAGCTGGAAATCATTTTAATACCTTCATTTGATCCTAAATGCGTATAATCTGAGTTTGCCTTATCCTAGGAGGTGTGGATAAATTATGGGAGCCTTGGGCATTTTAGCCTGGATTGACGAAACCACTCGTTGTAGAAGGAACCCACCGTCAAAATCAATGTCACTCCTAGCAAGGATGTTGTAAATCAGACACTGGAAAAAAAATCAGATTTTGACACGATTTCACAAAAATCAATTTTTATAATGATTAAGAGCAAATTTTACCGTTCTTGAACTACAAGCAAAAACTGAAAAAGAGCACAATTTTTTCCACAACTCCTGGAATGGAGCAAACTCGGATTACATTAATTTAGAACCAAATGAAGGTATTAAGACGATTTCCTGCTTGCTGGAAATTAAGGAAAAAATCTAATTTCACTGGCCTATTTGTCGCCACACGATCAATATTTTTTTAAAGCGACGTTTATGTTTAGATGTTTAGTATTACTTTCCGTTGTTAGAAATTGTAACACAAAGTAAATAGAGCCAGTAGAAGTTTTACTCGCAAACTTGATACCTATAGGTATATATTAATAAGTTTAACTTGAGTCCGACTCCATTACTGCTCTTTTTAAAATGACAAATGCCCAACCCGCACAAGTCGTTAATCGTATTACTTACCTATATGGAAATAAAAGTAAAATAATATTTCATTTTATTATCATAATGTAATGATGAACGAGGGAGATCCTACATTTGGATTTGTTTGGTTGACAAAGTGAATCATCCTATCGCTTTGGTTTTCATTAATCTCCGTTTCGTTCGATCGGAAATGGTCATTGTAGGTTGAGTACATTTTCGGTTACATTTTGATTATGAGACTGAACGCCGCAGTGAACGCGACAGAAAACGAGATGAGCTTAATGCTCGGCCGCCAACCTCAATTCCCTACAACTATATAGGTGGTGCGCTGACGTGTCCGAAATGCGCTCGAGTATTTAGCAAGAAGATATGGTACGTAAGCCACCTAAGGGCGCACCAGAGAGTGGATCAGCTACACACAGTTGCTATGGCCGAAATCGCTCAGGAGAGCATCATCATCATCAGGTTACATAAGCTTCGGTTATAATTTGTCCTTATATCTGATGGTTGGATACCCTAGGCTAGGGTGTCTCACAAGATTTTCCTTCTTCTCATACGCCAAAAGCCGATGGCTAAGGGTATGAATATAATAAGTTGTCAAGTTGGACGTTGTCCAATCTTTTGCTTTCTTTATGGAGCATTAAATACTTCTTCGATGCATCAAATCAGCAATTTTGTGTGATATTGAAAACCTCCTCCTTTTTTGAAATTGGTTAATGACCGACGACCGGCCGTATAATAAAAGATATAAGTTCCCATTTAAACTTTAACGTACACAGTTCAAACACATATATGTATGTTCCCTGTTATCGCTATGATAAATTGTCATTTGTTGATTTCGGAACAGCCTAAAAAAGCAAAGACGAATCGTTAATGAAACACATAATTCGATTTAATGTTTATCTGCGCCTGAGTGGATTGATATCTGAATAATAAAACACGCTTTCACGAATATCGCCTAAATTACGAGTGTTTTGGGGTGTTATTAGGTACTTTCTAGATATTTATATTATTCTATATGTAGGTATCTAAACTCCATACAGATGTAAAAAAAGTAAGTTTAAAGATGAAATGTGATGTAAAACCTTTGACCAGTTTTTGGTTCTGAATTAGCTTTTACAATTGGTCGTGCTGGGTAGAAACTAACATAAATGATTTTTTCTACTCGAGCACTTCTCTTTGTCCATTAAATGACTATTTACCAGTGATATCTAAATCAACTTCATTAGAAGCGCGGCGCGTGGGGCGAGCCGGCGCTTGTCTATAGGATCATAAAAGAACTGCTTATCAGTCATCTAATGAATATTCGTACAAGTACAGCTGCTGTTTGTACTACTATAGTACAGCTGATGTTTTGTTTAATGCTAACTTCTAGGTAAATATCTACAAACCAATTGATTTACTCTTGTATAGGTATTTACATTGATTTTATTTATCGTTTTAGGTGTTTACTTGCTACGAAGTAAAATATTTACCTAACTTCATTATGCACTTTACAGCCAATAAACTCAGTCATGCGTCTGAATCATCTCTAAAGATCGGAACCAGGTGTATTCTCGGGGTCTCGTCGATGTTGATCTTAACACATGTTTGCCAACGGCTACCGTTTCGGACAAATACTCGTAATCCCTTTAGGGCACGTCGCTTTCCTTTTTACTGGAATTTTACGGTAAAGGGAAAACCTTAATTTACTTCCTTAAGAACGTAAATTTGAAAAGGTGACCCAGATTGCTTTTTTGTAGCCTACAAAGATGTGAAGGAAAGTCTGAAGTGCTCTTCTAATTTGGCGTCCAAAACGTACCTCGTCTGTGGACAGTAGGTACATGTATGTTAAGTATTGGAATATTGGTCAAACTGAAACAGTTTCAAGTCTTTAATTAATGACGTTGTGTATATAAATATGTATAGAATATGTACCTATACAACAGGCTATACAAAGTATACACACAAGGACTACGATAGGATCTGTTATAATTTTAGCCTATAAACGTCCCACTGCTGGGCACAGGCCTTCTCTCACGCGCGAGAGGGCTTGGGCTATATTCCCCACGCTAGCCCACTGCGGATTAGGACCTTCACATACACTTTTGAATTTCTTCGCAGATGTATGCAGGTTTCCTCACGATATTTTCCTTCACCGAAAAGCTAGTGGTAGGTAAAAATGATATTTCGTACATAAGTTCCGAAAAACTCATTGGTACGAGTCAGGATTTGAACCCGCGACCTTCGGATTGAAAGTCGGACGTCATATCCACTCGGCTACCACTGCTCTTTATGGACAATAAATGTAAGTAAATTTCATTATAGCAATTAGCATCGGAGTTACTCAAAATATCAGAATATTGTGAAGTAACGGGAAAAACGTTTTAACCAATTAACCATTAGTGTGACTATGATTAAACTGATGAAGCAATAAAATGAGTGGATTTTGTTGTTTTAAGATAATTGTTGTTACCTGAATCCATCTTGATATGATCGTGGGTGTCGATCTATTATGGAGATTCTGGGTATTTTAACCAATGCTAAGTCAAGTACTTATACCAAATATTAGTATGAGTCGCATCACTTCACACTGATGCGAAGCATAAAAAAAATATATTAACAATTTTAAGATTTTGATTTAATTTTGTCGGTGGTGGTAAGAAAAGCAAACGATAGCATGGCTGATCCTCTAACCGATGAACGGACCAGTTTACTGCTTTGCTTTATAGTTGTAATTTTCCTTTAGTACCGTTTGGTAACCAAAATTTCGTAACCAACTACAGAATGGGAATCAAGATTCCCAGTTTGTAGCCGGTTACGTATTGGGCCAGCGTGGTACCGCTTGGTAACTAAATTTGGTAACTAGCTACAAAACAGGAATCTAAATTTCCCTGTATGTAACCAGTTACGAATTGGGCCAGAGTGGTACCGTTTGGTAAATAAGTTTTGTAACTGGCTACAAAATGGGAATCCAAAATTACCTGTTTGTAGCCGGTTACGTATTGGGCTTCGAACATAATTAAACGAAATAGAACATTATTTAACCGATGGAACTTTTAAATCATGCCCGCGTCCCTTTCAGCAAATGTACCTATACAATTCATGGATACCATGAGGATTCGAACTCAATCATTCCTCTGATTTATGGTTTTCTGGTCAGAAAGGTTAACTTAACTTAAATTCAAAAGTCCCATTTTGTAACTAGTTACAACGCGGGATATTTTTTCCCGTTTGGAAGCTGGTTACCAACCGTGGCTACGAATCGGTAATGTAAAAGTCCCATTTTGTAACCAGTTACAACCCGGGATTTATTTTTCCCGTTACGAAGCCGGTTACCAAACGTGGTTACAAATCGGCAATGGAAAATCCCAATTTGAAGCCAGTTACGAATTGGTATTTTTTTCCCGTTTCGAAGCTGGTTACCAATTTTTAGTTACCAAACGGTAGGTACTAAGTAAAGGGTAATTTTCAACTTGTATGACGAATACGGGTCACAAGGTTAGAATACAAGGCCCATAGACAAGTTAAGGTAGAAATGACTGGCGACATTACTCACCAAAATATTTTAACGCAGGCCTTATGTAAAGAATAAAATAACTCTAAGTAGCGTTCTTAAAGACTTCAAGTGGTAAGGAACCCTCAGTATGTGACGCTCGGTTAACGCGACGCGATTTTTACCGTACGTGTGTGTGTCTCATAATTTAAAGAAGCGAGCAAGAAGGTTCGGCAAGGAATGCTATCACCTGCAGTTTCTGACGGCGATAAATAAGCATCACCCACGTTATTTGGGGCCTGTCGAATGACTCAGCCGGTTTGTAAGCCAAAAAACACGCATTTCCACTTAAATACATCCATATTCACGTGATTTTACGCTACAAATTTAGTTACCTTAGGTACTATTGTAAAGATTAATGAAACAGTTGTAACAAATCCTTTGACACTCATTTATTACTTTTTTTTGTTATTTAAGTAGTGGTACCGTTACTAGTTTACGTAGGTATCAACTCGTGTTAATAGCCATTTGACCCTACAACGTGATCATTGATCAGACAGATAATATGTGAAGTCAGAAGCTAAAAAAACGATTACCAAGATTGATCGCTTCTAGAAAAAATAAGGAAAGGATACCTAAATAATTGTTTGCTATTTCAATTGAATTACTTATTTTCGGATGTCTAATTTATGGTTACAATGTAAGGACAAATTTAGTCAAACGATAATATGCGAACATAAATCTTTTGGGATACGTTCATAATTAACTTTCCTAAGCGGCGATAAAGCAAAAGCAAATTATGCAAATCGTGAGGGTTGATAAAGGTAAATTAACAGGGGACACGACTTGGACTGACCATCGCTTAGTTAACGTATCGCCTAAGGCTTTCCAGCTTAAACGTGAGCTGGAGAACCTTAACAATCATGTGTCTTCGAAGATCACACTATATTGGTTCACTGTTGAGGCGGTGCGCTCGGTAAACGATCGAAGGTGTCTTAGTTATTTATTGATTGTTTTAGTTTCCATACGAATATATTCAATTTGACTTCTTTAAAAAGCAATTTGACGCATCGCCAGGCCCAAATAATCACCAATCAAGGCTTGACCTGAGGAGATGGGAATGCGAGGCATGAAGCGGGTACATGTTATTGAAACTGACGATTACATTTCAGACAATATAAGAGAGATACTTGGACCATTGGTTTATATATATATATATCTACAAGTATAGTCACCTGCAAAAATATGTTACTCTTCGAAGTCGCAAAAATATGTGGCACGCACTTCTGGATCTACAAATAAGATCGTGTTAGATATTTTTGCGGCCTTTGTAGAATAACATATTATTGCAGGTAACTGTACTATACATGATGATAAGAACAACCAATATAACTTTAAGAGATGTAATATTATACCTATGTAAAGACTAATAAATCACATGTCTTTAAGATATCAAGCCTAGTGAAATAATTTTGAACTATTTCGTATCTCTACATTTTTTTAACATACTTTTATGGCTCTCTTAATGTGCTGATTATGTTAACTTGATAATAATTTTATAATATTTGACACTCGACGCTTTACGTGGCTTTATTAAATAAAACGCCTTTAAATACCTAATGAAGAAGAGTGTCTGAACTGAACAGTCGATGACCTATTTTTTGTTCCATTTTAAAGTATACTTCCAAACAATCGTGTCATAATTTATAGCGAGTGTGGGAATATTTTCAATTTATTCGAGATAAATCGAATATGGGAGACCAAATATAGTTTGTTTAGAATATAGCAAAATGTACGTATAGTTCATATTAGTCGGTAGGTAGACGGAATCTCATATACGTATATTTGGTAACTTTGTGAACCTCAAAATGTTGCCACACTTATGTACATATCCATAACAGGTTACATGAGGCACTGACCCGTGACTCACTCCGACTTTATTTACTCTATCTTCATAATTTTTAACGTTATTTCATCTTCTCAGTGATTAATTCCCTCTTAGATATATTCTGTTATGATTTACGACTTTAAATTGATATCCAACAAGCTTTTAGCAAATTATTAAAATTTGTTGCTTTTATGGGTTCTTTCAACTCGACTGCATAATGACTGATATTGCGGATTTGTATAAAACTATTAGCATTGTGAAAAAGTCTGCATAGTTATTAATTTTAATGCCCTTTAGACTACACTGTTTCGGCTCTATCTATCGGAGAATATCGTTCCTCTGGTATCTACTCTGTACTCTTTAAGTGCACCCTGAGACTGGTTACACTACCCGTTACAATTCGAAAAGCAATGTAGTGTAATTATTTTTAACGCGTTTTTGTCTGAAGAATATATTGGGTTGATTTGAATGGGGTTTGATTATTACCAGTCTAAAATGATGTTATCACTCTTATCACTTATCAGTCTTATGCCCGAAAGAAGGAAAAACACCAATATCTTTTCATTTACACAATTGCATAAAATCCTATAGTCTTTCTCTGGCATAATATATGATATATGTTGATAATAAAGGAAAAGCTTACATTCTTGAGAGCCGATTCACAAAAAAAACACAAAATGTCACCCGGGAATCCCAAATAAAAGGGTTTGCAAAAAGAAAGTCTAATTTAATGGCAATATCTCGTGTTTCCGAACATCCGCCATGCAAGGCCAGAGGGGCAGCGACCTCATACTTTATTGGTCAAAACTGTTATTAAACATTTTTATGATACGAGTATCTATGAATTATGTGCTGTTAGTTTTTTTTTAATGGTTATGACATGGGTTCCATTGTCGGATTATGATGTGTGCCGAACACATTCGAATACCTGGGTCGTTAAACTTATTGTGTGGGTAATTGAAACCAGGAAATGAAGAACCTTAACAGTTTTTGAATTCAGCGAATACAAATTGATTCAAAATCACAACATATTATGTAGATACTGCCTTTGGGGCCGAGTGAGTACCTAAAGGAGTAAAGTATCTAGATGAACATAGTAGGTACCTGCCTACTGTACCTACAGTCAGCACCAATAGCATCGGATGAAATAACGCACCAAAAGTATCTGCCACCGTAGAATACTCTTCCAAATAGAGATAAGTACCTATATCTCTACAGGTCGCGGTTAGAACTAACTGTTATTTATAGTCTAATTGTTAAGTTATTAGAGAATGGTAGATGTTTTTGACGCGTAGTAGATGCTGACTAACTATGTTTCTACGAATTGTCAAAAAGTTCAAAAACAACTCTGTGAAAAGATATAAATTCGTATTACAGCCAACGTTCGCATTTACATGGAAAAAGTTTTAAATGAAAATGAAAATAGAAGCAGCAAAAACTTGGAGCACTTTGTTACCTGTAGTCTAGCCCTGACAGCTTCCGCTTGATTTACATAAGTAGGCGAGAATGTAGGCCACAGCGCGGCTGCCACCGGCTGGACCTACTTCCCTCTATACAGGCGGGCCAAACAACTGCATTCCCGTTGCCAGGGAGGTTTAGAGATTATACTGAGCAACTTTACTATGGGACCAACCCCGAAATCGCGAAAAAAAGAATTTACATTTTGGCTGCTCCATTTTCTATGGGAGGGTAAAATTTTATTCGCGGTTTCGGGGTTGGTGTCTTAGTAAAAGTTGCTCAGTATAAAGCCAAAACCTCGCTTGTAACGGGATTGCACATTTTTTGGCTACCCTGTATAGACAATATTTCCATATTCATCGCCAAGTATGATGTAGCACCCATATTTTACACTTGACTGTACTCCTACGCATCATAGTATAATTAACTCGTCACGTGCGATAACAATAATACTTATACGCATCTTGACAGCACACAGACTCCAATCTATCTCGGAATCCGATGGTAATCTGATACAAATGAATGAATATTAGCTAAAAGCGTTATCTTGGCTATTTATTTATAGTTTTCAAGTTCGTTTTGTTACCTACTTAGTCAACGGATACGTAAAATAGACACACTCATAAAACAACGCGCCAAAGTATCTGCCACACACTAATATTACATGCTATTATAAAATACTTACTATTGAAAACTGTCTACCCATTTATCATGTTTATTTGTTGTGGTTAATTCTAATAGATATGTTATATATTATCACTACAATAAAACAAAGTCCCCCGCCGCGTCTGTCTGTTTGTGTGTTCGCGATAAACTCAAAAACTACTGAACGGATTTTCATGCGGTTTTCGCCTATCAATTGAGTAATTCTTGAGGAAGGTTTAGGTGTATAATTTGTTAACCCGTGCGAAGCCGAAGCGGGTCGCTAGTTGTTTATAAAGCTCTACGAGTATAGTAGAATGAATGAATGAAAATGAATAGAAATGAATGAATGAATGAACATAGATAGGTACTTGTGACAGCTAAAAACTTGTTTTATCGGTAATGCCTCCTCGAAGATTAGGGCATTGGAGTCTTTCTAAAGGTCATATTTTCATAGAAATGACGTTTATGATGACATTTTGTCATTGCAAATGCCATGCAAATTTAGCTTGGTCCGACTCTAAAAGTTTTGAAAGAAACCGATTCCAAGAGAGAGATAGAAGATTCCGTTGTATAGAGGTTTTATTTTCATTGGCCCAAATGTAAAACTTCAAAACTTCAACATTTATTCAGCAAATAGGCCACAAGGGCACATTTACACGTCAACATTGAATTTACATACAAGCAATAGTTATTTGTACAACAAGAGATTAAAGTTTGATATTTCTTCGAGTGCTTATTTTGAGTCCCGTGCAAGCGAAAGATTCTATAATAGATTCACGAGCGTAGCGAGTGAATCTAATTTAGAATCTTGAGCGTAGTAAGGGATTCAAAAGCGCACGAGATGTAAATAACTTTTCACGCCACTGTTCGGAAATGTGGCAATAGATGGTCTAAAACCAAGCTGGAAAGTAGGCAATAGCTGTAGCACCTGAACCACCACTACTACAATGTTTCATTGTTATCATCATCTGTCATTGATGACGGTTCGCTACAGCAATGAGTAACATTTAAAACATAAAAATCAATAAAAGGTCTTTTTTTGGTACAACTTTTACCTTCAAAAATAAAATTAGGTTATTTATAGGGCCAATTTCTTGTTAAAAAAAAAAGAAATGTCAAAACCATTCATTTCATTTTTTTTAACAATTATCCATTCAGTTCACGCTTAAGGCGTTTTTTACTTTTGAAGCTGTTTGTGGTTTTTTTTTAAACAAAAACGCTTCTAAGTTTAGAGTCGGTTTGAAGCAAATAACAGAAAAATGCCTCTTAAAAGTGATAAAAAAAGTAAAAAAGGCGGGATCTGAAAATACTTACTGAATTGGATAATGTAAATTGTGTTTGATAAAAAAATACAAGAAACACGTATCAACGCTCGCAATAAAAATGAGTTAGTGAAGAAAATGATATTCTGACGCTGACGCCTACCGAAATTTAAGAGACAGCACAGGCAGTGGCTAGTAATTTGCTACCAGAGAAATCGCGGGATAGTACTTATAGTTATGCAAATGTTTTCTTATTTCCTCGCAGTAGTCGTGAAAAGCACTATGTAATGCCTCGGCCGGAAACGCTAAAGATGGACTCGTATTATTAGAGGGCCTCCACTAACGTGTCGGCCCTCAAACGACTCGTCCATCTTTTAGCGGTTTTCCGTCCTCTCCTACAATGTACTATTGATCTCGTGTAGTACACAAAAATTTTCACCCTAAGCGGTGAGAACATACCTAGAGGGACAGAGATAATAGAACCCAAGTATCGAACTTGTATTAGACCCCGCATGTTGAAATGACATTTGACTATAAAGGTCACTTGAATGTCATTTTGTCTCACTCAGTGAGCAAAATCGCATTTTGCTCACTGAATGAGACAAATCAGTGAGCAAAATGCGATTTTGCTCACTGAGTGAGACAAAATGACTCAGTGAGCAAAATCGCATTTTGCTCACTGTTTTTAAGAAGCAAAGTACCCTTGTTCGAGCTGCTGAGGTGAAAAAATAATAACAATACATCAACAATTTTATAAAATACAACTAACTGCAACCAATTGTAAAATTGCTTTACTCAAGTACTTAGGCCCTATGGACTTGGGATCCACTTGTTATTTAGCGGTAAAAAGAGCAAATGGCGTCGGGAAAAGGTAGAAGTCTGGAAAGGGTCGGTATTTATTTAACGGGCCGTTATCTCTTCGACGCGTTTCGCACAGGTTTTTTAACATAATTAAACGATTTTGGTGATTTCGTCGAATACCTAACTGTAAGGTTAGAATCTAAAGTTGTGCTTTTGTCGGATTATTGGAATCATTATATTATGCATTGGAGGAAATCGGAAGATGTGGCAATTTGTACTTGTGCCAATTGCAGTTAACATCTAAAATATCATAGATTCCATGGGCCCATTTCTCGAAGGATATTAGTCTAATATTATTAGTGTGTTGTCATGGCAACCCATACGGTTTGACAGTTCCTGGACTAATAATATTAGTCTAATACCGTCTGAGAAATAGGCCCCATATCATCGTGTTAATGATTGTACATACCTACTGTCAAAAGCTGTAGACGAGATCAGCGTCAAATATACGAAAGCATTTTTGCCCAAGTTGAAACTGACACGCCTTGTGCTCGCCTAAAAGTCCTAAGTTAGGTACTTGGGTAACAAAAATAAATAGACTTGAGGCTTCTAAAAATCAAGTGTAAGTAAATAGTCTATAAAAACCATCAGTTGTTTTCAAGGGTTGCTTTGGTCTACAATAGAAAATGACTTGGCGAATATCTAATCTCGCCACAATATCGATCAGCATCCGAAAGCAATTTGCTCGGGAAGATTAAAGAGGTTCGATGACGTGACGTGACGTCATTATCATATCACACGATATAGGGCCCGATTCGGATTTTGAAATAGACATCTATTAGATATCTTTTAGACATCACCAAGATACGATAACGATATGTTTAAGATCTAACCTGTCAAATTTGACATTTAAGTATGCGATTCTGGAGATATTCTTGAACGATTTCCACAAGATATGACTTAGAGATCCAATTCACATCTAATAGATATCTAACACTATCTGACGTAAAAGTGACACTGGTTGCCCGAAAGAGAACTAGTTGAAATCTAAACTATAACGTATCTAGAATGGATCTAGTACGTGTCGTCTCTTGTGAATATCTTGAAGTTCGAATACGGCAGATAGTCGTTAATATGCCTCTAGACACGTAGTGAGGTTGCGATAGTTATCTTTTTATACCAGATTTATAACAGAGGACGTTCACGGCTTTATGGACTTTACTATAGATTACATAATACTTGAGGAGACTCGTCACCACTAGCTTTCATATATTATAAGCAAAGACATATGTAACTTCGTATAAGACGAATAAAGTCTAAGGAAAAAACGTGCCTCAGATTTCAAGTAAAAGTCATTCTCGAATAGATGGCGCACACACCTTTAGCCTATCCTCGGCTAGATGGCGTGACGACACCGTTTCATATTTAACAATTTTAACACATAGATATCAGTGAATGAACATGGATCAAAATGATATAAAAATAACAAAATCATTTTATCCATATATATACATTTTTTGATAACTTTATAAGTTTTCATTTTGAGTTTTAGTCGTGTGTCGATAGATGGCAGTAAATTTACAGTGACTACAAAATTTACAATGACAGGACCCCTCTATACTATCTATTCTTTTTGTTATAAGTAAAAAGATGTTTTGATTGTAATCCTTGTGGCAAACAAATACATGCAGAATAGAAACACAAGGACCGAAACCGTTTATATTTTTGATCGTGCACTGGATTTGGCCG
The DNA here is from genome assembly GCF_910591565.1 of Cydia splendana. NCBI lineage: Eukaryota > Metazoa > Arthropoda > Insecta > Lepidoptera > Tortricidae > Cydia > Cydia splendana. The sequence continues at coordinate 4,609,926 of NC_085976.1, read as the reverse complement.
CAGGTTCGCATTAGTTTCGGTTCTTACCAATAAATTTCTTAGAACCTAAGAATAATAGAATATTTATTAGTTGCTTTCTGGTCAAATGAAAAAAAGCAAGGATATTGGACTAATATATAGTTTTCTAATTTTGAATGTCACATGGCTCTAACTTTCGTAAAATCAGAACTGCGCAAATTCCAGGAATGAGGCTGCTAATCGGAATATAAGCTACTTTATTATGCAACTGGGAAAGCACTAAAAACGAGTGGTTTATCTGCTACGGCATTATGAAATCTGTGGCATAAGTTTGACATGTTAGTGTACAGAAACGTAAGTGTACCAGGTTTTTTTATGACAATATGTCATTCTATATACTTCTGCATTACTTGATATCCTTGAGAGTTTGACTCACATTTTAAAAATAGAACAGTTCGTAGGTTTAACCATAGAGAAATGTAAGTAAGGAAAGAGGGGTAACTCCATACATTAGCTTTTTACCAAATCGCGAGTTATTTCGTACTCGACATTTAGCGTCAAGTAGTGGATTTATCAGTACCGCTACTTGACACCTGGCCCCAATTTCACCACGGTGACAGGTGCGACAATTGTAAAATCACTGTTGCTGACGTCACAGGCATCCATGGGCTACGGTTACCACTTACCATCGGGCGGGCCGTATTCCTGTTTGCCACCATCATTGTATTATTTAAAAAAACTTTATTATATCGGAAAAAACAGATATTTCTTTTGCGAAGTTTCTGACAATTGTCAAGATTTAGAAGAATTGTAGGTAATTCTTGACAGGTAATGAGTTATATGTCGGAATTTCGTGACAATTGTAGTGTTTCCTGTGACAATTGTCATAAACTTAGCAAGAGAAATATCTGTTTTTTTCCGATATAATAAAGTTTTTTTTAATAAAACAATGATGGTGGCAAACAGGAATACGGCCCGCCCGATGGTAAGCGGTAACCGTAGCCCATGGATGCCCGTGACGTCAGCAACAGTGATGTTTTACAATTGTCGCACCTGTCACCGTGGTGAAATTGGAGCCTGATGTCACAAGTATTGCTACTGACGAAAAATGTACTGCTGAAACAATTTATAACTTATATTACAAGCAGTAGGAGTTGAAATTAGAGTTCAGGTTAATCCGGTTATAATATTAGCTGAAAATTGTTGAGCATTAGACTTTTAGTTCGTCGCGACATCTATTGTCGATTACGAAATAACTCGCGTTTTGGTAGGAAAACAGGGCTATAACCGCGAAAATCGAAGTTCGCAAATTGCGGGCATCTTTCTCTGTCACTCTAATTACGCCTTCATTGGAGTAAAAAAGAAAGATCCCCGCAATTTGCGAATTTCGGTTTTCGCGGTAGCCCCTCTGATGTATGGAGTTACCACTCTTTCCTTACTTATATTTCTGTTTGGTTTAACGCAGTTAGTCTACTGGCGGTAAAAGATACGGGGTATAGGTTATCTGATATGGCATTGCAACTTCCTACGTTGTACTTGTAATGGCACAACCAATACGAGGACGGGAAGACATCAAGCCATTTGCTTAAATAAGAGTTTACCTTAAACAGCAAAAAAGCAGATATTTTTTATAGGATTGAATTATTTTACGGCTTAGACTCACTTGTATTAAGTCACTCGCACTGTTAGTGCTTGAGAAAGGAGACCTAGGCTCTCCGAAACATGTCGCGCGAGTGACTTAGTACAAGTGAGTCTAAACTCTAAAATTATTCAATGTTAGTATGACTCACAACAGTTTAAATTCGATTTTTTATAGAAATTTCATATATACCCTTCTTGAGAATATCTTATACCTTTAAACGAGCTATTCTTGTATATATATACTATATTTATATATTTAGGGGATCTCGGAAATGGTTCTAACGATTTCGATTAAATTTGCTATAATAATTATAATATAATGATGTGCTATAAGATGTGTCCCGCCGAGTTTGTTGCCGGTCCCGTATTGGTATACCCTCCTCCAATTGAGGGGGGATTTATATCTTCTCGAGGCAGAGGCGTACGGTTGGAGCCGGTATAGCTTTATTTGATGTTCATAAGCGCATTGTAATATGCCTACTTGAATATACTATTTTTTATCTTTATCTCGTTATCTTTAATACAGGGATTTTCGGGGGCGAAAAATCGATCTAGAGGTCTTATATTTATATAGGTATTATACTTTCCGCTTTAGGTTTTCCGCGCATTTTTGAGTTTTTATTTGTTTTCCGAGCAAAGCTCAGTCTTCCAGATATTATTCCAAAATTGGCGAATATTGTGGACCGCGAGTACTTATATTGAAAGCTAAGTACTAGAACCGCGAGGGTTGCGAGCAGACATAGTAACAGTCATATTTACTATCCAAAATCAGTGCCTTCGCAGTTTATCAAATTATCAGCTAACTAACTCAAAATACTTATGATTCGGTCAAATTGTATTTTTTGAAAAACTAATTATAGCCAGCCTTTTATGAATGTACCTTTGGGTATGGTGCTTTACGCACGCTAGCGTCCCCTTCCCTCCCCCTGCCGTAACCCCCCTTTTTGCATGAATTATGTCCCGGTTCACAGTTTTTTTAATTTTTTGGGGAAAGTATACAATAAAGGAAAAAGGTGTCAATGAAAGAAATAATCCAAAAAAGGTTATATTCATTTTTTTGATATGACGCACCATATTCATGTTATGGCTAGATGAACTTCGACAAAATTTAACCGTTGAAAAACTTGTTGAAGTTCAATATAACATAGTACGTTATAGTACTGAAAGAAATCCTACACGGAGAATAACCTTGCAAGCTTATTCTCCGTATAAGATTTCTTTCAGTACTATCACGTACTATGTTATATTGAACTTCAACAACTTAATACATGAATATGGTGAGTCTTACCAAAAAGTTGCATATAACCTTTTTTGTTTAGAATTTATTAAGGATTATTTCTTACCTTGACACTTTATTCCTAATACTGATACTTTTCTCAAAAATTAATAAAAACCGTCAACCGGGACATATTTCATGCAAAAAGGGGGGGTTGCGGCAGGGGGAGGGAAGGGGACGCTAGCCTGGGTAAAGCACCATACCCAAAGGTATCAAACTACATTCATAAAAGGCTGGCTATAATTTGTTTGTCTTCCCCATACATTAGAACACAACTTAACCGAATCATTAATGTAAAGTTTTTAATGTAATTGCAAAACCATATAATTAAGTAATATAGGTACTTATTCCTAATCGTAATCACGCTTTACAAAATATATTTTTTTGTATATAGTAAGTAAAGTACGAGACTCTACCTTTAGGTAAAAGTAACTCGAAAATTTCATCCCCGCCTTTAGTTCAAGTCTTGACACTTACTTATATCGCAGCTCGGCCTCAGTCTGACATTTCTAATTTCTATTCATGTATGCAGTTTCTGCGTGCTGGCATGGAGCAAAGCTGTTATAGGGGTAACTTTTGAAATATCCAGTGTAGTAACACTGGATGGATGGACACAAATTCACATTTACTAGTACAAGGTTTTTAGTATGATCTCATATTTTAAAACTTGCCATGTGCCTGAGCAGCTTTAGGCTTCACGTTTTCCGATCTGATGAGATTCTAGATATCAACATTGATTTTGACATTTCGGGATACAATGCAGTCGAGAGCAATGCTCCAGCAGTGCTGATGCAGTTTGAATCCGAGTGTAACTTTAAGAATGAATAAATGGTCATAATTCATGAGTCACCTGTGGCGATATGGCTGCAGAGTAGAGCAGTGCTCATGCAACAATGCAACGTAATGATGCGAGTGCCGATGACCGCGGATCATTGTGCATGTGCGCTTGCATTTTACTTAGCTCATTAGATTGAAGTATAAACAAGGTATACAAACCTACCATTAAGGAAAATTCAATGTATGACGTAAGCAGATTTTAAAATAAAAGTTGTCACTTCTGTGGACAATAGTTAACAGCTTGTGTGCCGTTTATAATGACACAGACTGTTTATAAGGACACAGACTTTCGGTATCCTGGTATGCTAATTACTATGTATTATGATAATGTAGACCGAAGTTGGCCATAGGTACTCTATATATAACCTCGTAGTTTGACGCGTTAAGACTGTCTTATTTCATTACTGTAATGAAAAAAGTTTTGACCATGTTTGATATTCGGTAAACTCATGATAACCTATATAAATACCTATATATAAAATTTTTTCCTTAATGCCCTGGGTTTTTCACACCAAACGCAAACAGAATGTTTTGATGCAGATTAGTCATTATTTTGCTCGAAGACTGACATGATTTGAAGCCTGGTTTTAATCCAATAATCATGAAGCAGAGTCGTCCATTCCCACGCCTAATGTAACAAGTTAGCATAGTTCGCGACGTTCGCGTAGTTTGTTAATTTTGCTGTCGGAGTATGATTAATCAAATTCCGGGTTCGTATTATATTATAAAGGAAATGTGGGTTACCAAAATTAGCAAAATTTGAAGTTGCGAATTTTCCGCACGTGTAAAGTTTTCAATTGAAGTTAATCACGCGTGTAGAGCTGTAGAGTAATTTTAAGGGAGTTATTTAGGCGCAGATTCCGGGCAATCTATTGTTTGTCCTGATTTTATAACGTGGAAGAAATAAATCAATAATTCATAAAAGATTTATGCTTTTAATGCTGACTGTACTTCCAATCCTTTACACGTCCACATCGTCTTTATCGATACCTTTTTGATGAACTTAAAGTCGATGTTGTTGCCTATTTTAAATCCAGGAGCTTATTTGGCCATCTTCCGTTTGCATCGTCATATCATTCATGTCAGCTCCATTTTAACATTGCATGGTGATCCAAAAATATAGAAAGTAGGTACCTTCAAATCAATGTATAAAAAAGGAACAAACATATATTATATGATATTTAAATCTATTCATAGTGACGCTAATAAAATTTACTGCCTATATAAAGTATCCTAAAATGTGCACGGAACTGTCATTGCTTGAGTCCGCCTCGCACTCGTCATAAGTCATAATGTAGCAGCCATTGTTCGCTATCAGCTCACGATGAGAGTAATGATCGATCGAATCAAACATTCGTTTCGTGTGGTTTTGGTTAGTGTGTTCATGCAGCATTTTATTTGCAGTTGAACTTTAACGATACATTCGGATTCAGACTGCATTGCTGTTTTAGTCGGCAGAAATCTTGGACAGCAATGTTGCAGCAGTATCGCTGTGCAGTATGGATCAGAATGTTACCTTTACTTGGACATAACTTGTAGCACAAAGGAGCGAGTTATATTTATCTAGTTTTAATTGTAGCTCGTAACTTGGCTACTAGTTTTGTGTAGGTATCTACATAAAGTTATGATGTCGTTAAATTCTGCTAAATTCAAAAGCATTAAAGAAAGTTAAAGTGTACCTAAGACAAACTTTATAAAGTGGTTGTGTAGTACCTGTGTCACGAGTTTCTTTGACAAATGTAAAAACAACATTGATTAGTCTCAGTTTATAAATTTTCAGAAAATGTCAAAGACTACTTTACAGGTCATTCCTGTCCTTAGTAAACTAAAGACTCATCTCAACAAGAGCATTATAGTGAGATATGACTTTGTCTCACAAACTGTACATTCTGTCGGTATGTGTTTTTTGCATGACGCCGCTGATTTATACCGATCGTTATCATTCACTTGTTCGGCTCGCGTGTTTACTCTGTCTTTATGTCGAAGCAAAATACTGCGGATTCATAACGCCCGCGGGTCGCTCAAGGGCTTATTTTAGGAAATAGGAATCTTTTTATCCTCATTTTGATGAAGGCTTTGCGAATTATAAATATTAAACCGTCGAGTTAACCACTTGTTTCCTGTTCACTTGAAAAACAATATAGACTACTTATTATTTAAAAAAATAGCCTATAATATAAGTAGTAGGGCACAGGACGCCTCTCATGCACGAAAAAAATGCGTTCCCACTGTTACTGTTATCCTTCACGCGACTGGTACGTAAGTTCTGAAAAACTCATTGATTGGTACGAGCCAGGGTTCAAACCCGTCACCTCCGGATTGAAAGTCGCACATTGTACCGCTAGGTCACCAGCGCTTGCCGCGAAGTTTTCCCTACTATCCCTCCCTCCCATTATAATATTAATAAATGCGAAAGTAAGTCTGTCTATCTGTTACCTCTTCACGATTAAGCCGCTAAACCGAATTACACGAAGTTTGGTATAGCTAGTAAAAATAATTTTAGAAAAGATAAGTAAGTTGATAATAATCTAGGAGTCAGTTTTTTCCCACGGAAACTTCGCAGAACGTAGACGGTATATGTCTTATAAGCTAAACTGGTTCACCTATTCAACTGGGGGTTTCTGGAAATGACTTTATGTTTATTTGTTATATTTTAACTCAACAGAGGGCATTGGAAATACTGGAAACATATTTAACGTAATTAATTACTCTTAAGTGTTTAAATTAAGAATGTGATTATTTATTTTTTTGGCTCTGATCAGAGACCCAGGTGCCAGATTGTGTCACAAGATGGTGCAGTGAGATATCAAAAGGCTTTTGTCCTGCCAACTCATTTGTTTTCTGTATCTTAGATAAAACAAGAAACTGTCAAGCTAATGGGCTTGTAACCTAAACTTATTATTTGTAAGGTTGGGTTTAAATTTCGGATTAGGTTCTTTTGTATAGAGACTAAGATGGATGCTTCAATGCATTGTTAAAATAAAGAAGTATGAATATTTTTATTTTTGTTACTTTAATGACCTGGGTGCTAAAAATAAGGGACAAAACCTGGCAAGGTTATTTCTATTTCTGTTTTATTAGTTTAATAATAAGGTCTCTCAAAGTTAACTGATCCAAAAATAAACATAAAAGTCTAGGATTAAGCTTCCATGAATAGTTGAATATTTACTTGTATTTAATTGTATTTGTACAACTTATAACCGTGACCGGTGACTTTATTACTTCGGTGTTCAAAATTTCACATATTTAATTTTATTAAGATACACAAAATACCTTATGACATGACATTAAACATCTAACGCCTATTGTATAGTGAATGAAGTTCAAAATTAAGTTAATAAATAAATTAACTTGTATATTTGTCATATAAGCCATCATATATCACACAACAGTTTAAAACGTCTACATCAGATACGAATTTAATAACTAAGACTTGCGTGGTATCGTATGTCATGTGCTGAATTTTTGATATATTGAGTACTTTTCACTATTTATATTTGCCATTAAGACTACATCATACTTTACCCGCCACTTCCTTAATTTTTAGAGTTCCGTAGACAAAGTGGTATGCCACGGAACCCATTTAAAAATATCTTGGTAATTTGGTTTTTAGCAATTTCATAGAAATCAAATTTTATAAGATCGATTCATCAGGCGCATGTGATTTATTATACAAAACCACCGCAACACAAATTCATAAGTATTGATGCAAGACATGAAGTAGGAATATTGAAAATACACTGTATCAAGATTATTTTGTTTCTTATTGACACTTAGTGATAGTGTGATAGTTTTTGTATTAATCGTTTTAAAATGAGAACGTGACTTCGATATACTATACCTAATCTGTGAAATTTTACTAATATATATTCTTTATTTGTTTCAGGTATGGAACACAATCATTTTTTATTACACTATTCATATTTGGTAAGGTGTTTACTAAATCACCAAGAATACAAAGTCGTGATTAGCTATATTTAGGACTGGACATTTATAAAACCTCTTTTTCAGTCAGATAAAAGCAGTGTACTTAAGACGATACAGTTTATTTTAGCTTGACATAATTAGCAGCAGCCTGTGGTCTCGTAAGAATGTATTGATCGGCACCTTGCAGCGAGCCTTTAGAAATGCACGGATTCCAGCGCATTCGGTTAGTCCTAGTCCTAGACATTGTTGTGGTTTATATTGACCTTATACATAATTATATTTATATTCCCTTATCGTAGCACGTTTTCGATTGCATCCTGCAAAGGCCCATATTCCGCTCAGATAACTAAACCACCAAATGATTGACTTTTACAAAGCTTTGCACTTGTTTTAAAACTAAGGTTTGATCCAAAGTATATTATATAGTAAAGTAGCACTATTCAAATGCACATGTGTAACAAACTGTGCTCGAACCATAATATACTACTTAACATAGCATAGGACAATAGTTTAACACTTTAAACTCTCGCGTTTTGTACACATATTTAATTACACAAACGGGTCTACCGCGAAATTATATCGCGGTAGACCCGTTTGTGTAATTAAATATAGGACAATAGTTATAAATAATAGTCCGCAACTAGCTTTGCAAACTAAAGCTTCCAATACATGAAACCAGGTATTGTGTAGGAACTACAATTTTGAAACTTGCAACTAAGTTCAAGGATAAGATAAGGATAAATATATCTATATGAAACGATTTTATTTTTGCTACGATCTCTCTAAAATCCATAAAGGAGGCAGTCACCCGGATGGTAAGTCCAAAGCCTGAGTCAAACAAGGTTCTTGGAAATGGCTATTAATATTTATACTTTTTTACACGCCTTATTAAAACTTTGCTAACCGACTTTAACCGTGTCAAGAACACAAGTTAATTTTAACTAACTTCCAGTGTTCGGATTAACTCGGTTGTTTCTAAACTAACTTGTGCTTAAATAAGTACGATATCAAAGAAAGCTTTTGGTGTTCAGTAAATTACTTGTTCATATGTTTGAAAAATATTTTAGTAGGTAAGTATGTGTTATGCTTGTTACAGTTCATTATTATAAATTCTTTTTTTTAAACCCAGACAGTAAATGCGTTAAAATGTTTTGTTAAGATCCGTTATAGCTAGGTATTTTATTTTTCCTAAATCGTTACATATAAATACATGTATCATCAGACATTCAAGTACGACTAAATATCAGTACCGTAAATGTATAGGAAAGGACGTACCCTACGCAAATTACTACCAAATGTTTTGTGGAATATTCGTTACAAAACCTGTGCCATCATCACCAAAGCTGCAATTTTAATCCTCCTCGAATGGACGACACAAACGAACGCATTTCAAACATGAAACATCAATGTTTTCTCTCTATAGCCATGCCTATTGGGGAATAAAAAGGCTTGTATTATGAAGCATTAAAAGCCTGATCATGGGTACATGTGTCAGTATTCTGTTTTATACTCAGGGATTTTATGGGGGCGTTTTTGAAACGAAATTATTCGATTTATATTTGGAAATGAAAATGCAATACCGATATGTCTGATACCAATTCTATGTAATTGTATACCATGTGCCCACAAACATGTGGCAATGTCTATAGCAAGTTAGCACCCTTAATAATCAATACGTTAATATTTTGTTACGTCAAATCGGTCAGGTTTGCCGCCTTAGTGTTAAGACAGATCCAAAGGGCAACAATCCTACATTCATTTAGAGACTTGATAAATACTTTTCAAGTTAATATAAATAGTCTTCTAGATGTAGGCGCTTAACGTTGTAACCTATCGCTCCACTTGTCCATTAACTGAAGTCTCAGACGGATGTAAGCGCTAAGGAAATCACGAGGGGCTCCGTAACCTATGGTAACAGCGGGCAAACTCCGCCACGGCACGGTTTTGGAGCAGCTACAATGCACAATGCTTTCAAAAACGTTAACTTAACAAGCATTTTAGGCATCGTAGAATTTAGTCGATGTAATTGGTTGAATTAATAGAGATTTTACTTGCATTCGGTATAAAATATGTAGGTATCCATTGCCTCTAAAAATGTCTTCTTCTTCTTCCTCGCGTTATCCAGGCATTTTGCCACGGTTCATGGAGCCTGGGGTCCGCTTGACAACTAATCCCATGATAGGACGTAAAAAAAATCTCTCCTCTAAAAAATGTATTCTATTTAAATCTGTTTGTGTGTAGGTAAACGCGGTTTTTAGAATTCTGATTGAGACAAAATAGGTTTACGTAATATTGACCCCAACTCAAATGCTACACACTGTTTTATTTTTTCTTATTCCGCCAACCAAAGGTTGCCTGGAAGAGATCGCTTTCAGGCTCTAACTTTAATTACTATTAGTTCCTTTTGTACTACTTTTATTTGATTGAGAATATTAAGATTACATATATTATATTTTATTTGATATTGATATTGAGACATTTAAGAAACATTTTTATTGAGAAATATTAAGATTACATATATTATATTTTATATGATATTGATATTGAGACATTGTATTTTATAGCGAGTGGTTCTGTGAGCTGCAACTGACTTGAAAATTTTACATAAACCGCAACGACAGAAAATTCATAGGAATATCGAACCTGCTTTCTGAACCAAATTTCAGAAGAAATGCGAACCCTACAGAAGGACAATCGTTTATACCAGTCCTTTTGCCCATGTTGAAACTCGGTTCACTCGATCAATAAATATGATTACCCTTAAAATTAAAACTTCTAAGATAAATAATGATATGTCGAATAAATAAATGAATATAAATTAGTTAAAACTGTCTATTTTAGGTACAATAACGCCCTGCTAAGAAACTCCGCTATTAAACATTGGCACCCTTTCAGAGATAGGTTTCATAAATGACTGCTATCTAAGCTAAACTTCAAATTATTAGGTAAAGACTGGCAACAGTGGCGACACGTGCGGATAATTTAGCTGTCATCAGTATTGCCAGTCGTAACTTCATAATATGGACACTTGTTTGTTTAATAGCGTCGTACTTACAGATCGCCCTCTCGTTTGAATCGTTATACAAGAGGGTATGTAAACCCCATTCACCCTCGTGTTGTTTCGGGATGATAAATTAGCCGGCTTACCTGTCGTGCCCTGCTAGCTAGGATTAGGACCAGTCTATCGTCACCCCTTCTATGCCGTTTGTAGCTTTATACTTGCTTTTGATTACTTGATTAATTCGTTTTTCGACAATGCTCGCTTTGTTTACTGATGATACAGAATTGACATTGCGCGTATAATAATTTTGTTTTCGAAATTGGCTGACACATGATATGATATATTGCTTGAGGCTTCAGATAAGCGATGCGACACTGAACACGTTTGGTATTGATAGATTTTCAATACCGCAAGGTGATCGAAGCCACATGCTACACATGACAAATGCGGACTAGATCGGGGTACATGGGGATGGGTTAACCAATTGTGTTAGACGACGTTGTATTAGTTACAGTTATAGTAGTTACACTAGTCAAAATTTCAGCCAAATCGACCGAACGGCTATTACCGATCATTTTGTGCGGGGTTCTTTTGTGTAAATATAGCCTCTAATACTCTGATCAACTGTGTGAAGTTGCAAAATTAATTAATGACTAGTTTTTAAAATATGACTATTTTAAATATACTTAATTACGTAGTATTGATAATTATCGTCTCTTATCTATGAAGTAGCGAGACCAATTCAAATGCCGAACGGCATAAAGAACTCGTGCGAAATGTCAGAATTAATAAATTCTAACAACAATGCTAACAACAATGATGCCAGAATTCTCGTGAATGAGTTAGATAATGATTTTCGTGGAATGCGTGATTGGTTACAGCCACAGGACATCTTCATTGCAGATCGTGGCTACAGAGATGCAATCCCCAGATTACAGGAAATAGGCGTACAAACAATAATGCCACCTGTTCTAAGACCCGGTCAGTCAATTGACAATTGAGAACGCCAATTATGCACGGATTGTGACAAAAACGCGATGGATAGTCGAAGCCCGTAATGGCCATTTAAATTATATTTAAATTCTTTGGCCGTATGATTTCGACATCCCATATTCCGAATTTAAACACATTTATTTTAATAGCTGGAGCTATTATAAATAAATACTATGGACCTATTACAATGCCAGATGGTAGGTAATGTCCAGTTAGCTAATGGAATGCTACAACGTGTCGACGACATTAATGTTGTACAGGCACGAATTGAAGCTGAAAACCTTGGCCGAAGAAGAGCACGATGGACCCCACTAACTGCTGCACAAATACCATTGTTTCCACGGTTAGATCTGGCGTATTTGCACTCTGTCACATTGGGAACATATCATGTGAAACTGTCTCCAGGATATATTCAAGACAGTGCATTGCGTCATATTAACAACTTAGCAGCGGAAGACGAAGACGAGCGAGTTTTCGACATAGATCAAAACGTCAATGAGCCAGGATTTATTAAAATAAGGACTATATCAAGATTCCGAAACGCAACCTTTTATTAAGAACGTAGTAACGGGAGAGGTGAAGATCGAATCTTAGGCTATTATTGCACGTGTAAAAGTGGAGCAAGAACCCTTGGTACAAGTGTAACGTGACCGTTGTTCTTGGTACAAGAACAACGGTCACGTTACACTCGTTACAGCAATCTTATGGTTTTTAGGTTTTGCCCGATACGAAGAAAATGTGAAGTATCCATCATTAAGATCGCTTCATACCATGCTTAATGCATTGAATGCACAAAGGTAGCCTTATAAAACCAATCAGATATCAATTAATTGTAACTAGTACAGATTAGCACCGTAATGTAGCTACATACCTACGAGTTTGTTAGTTCTCCACGCTCACACTAGGACGGAACCGGACGAAATTCGGTGTGAAGATAGTTTGAACCTTCGAATGACGTTTTTTATCTCGATATTGCCACGTAAATAATAATAAGCCAGGTTGCTACAGTGTACGTTAACTAATAAGAATTATATGTAAGAAAAAATATTGAACATAAAAATAGTCATATTTTAAAAACTAGTCATTAATTAAAGTTCCAACTTCACACAGTTGATCAGAGTATTAGAGGCTATATTTTCACATAATTTCAGCCAAATCGACCGAACGGCTATTACCGATCATTTTGTGCGGGGTTCTTTACTTTCTATATTAATATGCGAGTACTAGCAAGATGCATAGAAGTAATAAGCTACATACGTTCTCGATAGCGTTTATGTCAGTGCCAAACTGGTGGTAGTGACACTGTTAACGTGTTTTGTATTCTTTATAACTTTTGTTCGGTTTCATTGTGGCTACATTAAAACGATCACAAAAGCGTGTCATGAGACTTATGAGTCACCTTGATTTCTAGGAAATAGTGTGAGTTGTAAGAAGCTGTGAGAACGCTCTTGACATCTTTGTTATACATATCTGGTATCACATTTAGATTCGTCAAATTCATCATTGGGCAAGATCTTCAGACATGTTTTGTCAAAAAAAAACACTTTTGATACAAACTTTCATCGCTGATTGTAGTATTCTTTCAGGCAACTAATATATACTCTTCGAGATAATTCTAACATACCCAAACACAATTAGGTTGCACCTCCTGTGCCCATCATCAGATCAGCACGATGGTATCATAATATTGAATTAATTATTAATTATTTATTAATTTACACAACATATTCCACATTATCATACAGAGCTGGTTCCTACACTAGGGCTTGCCTGTGTCGTAGGTAACCAATACAAGAGAAAAAATTACACATAATGCGCGAAAATATAAATTAGCCTAAAATTGTCATCCAACTTCCATGAAGTTTCAGCTTAGTCGGATAATGGGAAGTGGGTCTTATTTAACTTGCAAGATTTGAACCTTGAAAGTTAAAGAAAAGCTTGTAAAAAGCTACATAATTTTTTCGTAAACCTTTTTCGCAAAAAAGCCTTTCATTATTGCCTCTGCGCTTCCATCTCAAACTAATATCAAAGTCAAAACAATTACTCGGTACTTATCGTCGCGTCTCGTCCGGTTTTTGTCCGCCGCTCAGCCAAGACTCAGGTCGTATGAAATATGACGTCGACAACTTGACGATAAATCACGACTCGGCAATCTCTGGCAGCTTTATTCACGGTAAATATGGGAAATACCTGGCACGCGTTGTCGTGATTATAATTGAAAACTGAAATTAAAAGGTACTCACCATGGGAGTTCCAGAGTGAAAATCGCCATACTTAAAACGAGGAGAGTCAAATTAAAAGAAAAATTATCTCTTCCATGAAACTTGATACAAATATACAGAGTTAAGCGTGTAAAAATAGGTTTCATACTTTTAAAATCTTAATTTGTTAAGGGTCTATCGCAACTTTATTTTATTGATCTTAATCTGAAGTGTTGACGCAGGTTACATGTCTAGTTCAGGGACGAATGAAGTCCCAGCAAAATGTCAAAACAGAGAAACGGAGTGTAACCCGACGAAAATTTTTGAGACACTTAGTTACAAAAAGTTTAAATTCCCATACAAAAAACTGAGAAGTTTCCGAAATCTCTCCATGTGGATGGCGTTTTTGGAAACTTTGACGGCACATCAGTAATCACAATTATGATGATTTAATATGTGTTGAATACGTTTTAAACGTTAAGAGTCATAGGTATTTTTATCTAGAGGTAGCCTGCCTAGCAGAAAAAAAACGTCTTTTAAAAGCACATTGTTGTAAGAGGGATCGCAAATCGTCCCGGTGGCCAGACGCCGGTGATTGAGTATGAAAAAGCACTTTCTGATTACATTTCGATTCGAGACCGATACTATCGATCAAGTAGCTATTGATGACATGTGATTAAAAGCATGTAATCAATGTTGTACTCTAAACGATGTCATTACATATTGATTTTTCACTAAATAATTAGGTACTATTTTTTTGATTTTGTACTTTATGTAGCAGTAATCAGTGCCAGTACCATAACCGGCGTCTGTCTGAATTAATCGATATAATTATTACACCAGGATCAGCAGATTGACTTTTCATCCTTTTAGTGGTGCTCTTAGAAACCCGATGTTGCCAGGTTGAAAAGTGGAACGTTACCCCAGCCCCTTGGGTTGGGCAACATCGAGTTTCTTATTGTAGCTTAAGAACACCATTACAAGGATCAGAAGTCAAACTGCGGTTTAATAACTATGCATATGACAATGTTCTAGAGATCCTGGCATTTATAGGGTTTGGGTATATTATACCCATCGGAATCGGAATTTCGGAAATCTAAAAAGATAATGTTGCGCATACCGTGGACAGCAAAATGAACCAACAAATCCATTCTCAACCAACTCAGGATCAAATCTAGACTATCCACAATCTGTTATCAACGAGTCCTCGGCTATTTTGGACATATTGCTCGAAGGCAGCCAGATAACCTAGAGAAACTGGTTGTTGTTGGAAAAGTGGATGGCAAGAGGCCGAGAGGACGGTCACCCACCCGTTGGTCCGATCAAGTAAGGAACATTACAGGACTTACTGTCACTACTGCCCTTAGACAAGCCGAAGACAGGGTGAAATGGAAGCAGCTCGTCGAGGCCTCGGTGAAGGCATTTCAAGACAGGCACGACCTTCAGTAATGAAGAATACGAAGAAGAAGAAGAGAAGAGAAAAAGATAATGAAAATTTGAATATCACATACAATTCAGAAATGCCCAAGAATTGGCCACTGTACTTAATCCTCTTCCCTTAGTTATCCTAAACAAAAAAGACGAAAACATTGCTGTTTTCCAAGTGTTGCTAAATTCTATATAAATATCTTTATAGAATTGTGTCTGATAACCAGACAGATCTAATTAATTAAAATGGCAAAAATGCTTACCCCGTTTTATACAGTTTCATTAAAAATAATTAATCCTCTCTAATCACTCGCACGTTCCATGTCGGTGATGTTTGCGGGATTTTTTCCAAGCAAATCCTTCTATAACTGGGGATTTTTTATGCATAAAATACACCCCACCGCAGCCAAAACATGCGGCCGCGCAAAAGGGCAAATTAAATCATATAGCCATCGTCTCAATTATTTAAAACACGCCGTGGATCCAGTTCGAAGCGGCGCAAAAAGAATGACGCTGGTCCTTTGAAAAGCCCATCGGGGTGCTCTCAAAGCTGTCACCCCCAGAAGCATACTTCACTACCGACAGCGTCGCGGAAATCAGGATATTTCACGCGACGCTCACAAAAAATACATTGACGTTCGTACATGGTGGCTCTGACGATCGTAATCAATCAAAGCTGCAATGTACTAGGTGCACTGCGAAGCGCCGTGGAAGTTTAGTGAGAGCCGGAGTAAAGGCGCCGCAACGGCTACCGTGGAGCGCATGCGCCCGCAGCTTCACCCCATTGGTCTAGGATGACGTCATGGGGTGAGCCCGCTGGTCTGAGTGACACTAACAGTCACCCCCGAGCATTCGCAGGGCCATCTCGTGCCGGCACTCCCGGCACAAAAACAAACGCTTTAATAACATTTTGTCTGAGAGACCAGAGTGCTACGTACTATATCTTTTGTGCCAGTGTTCCAGGATATTAGTGATTGTTCAGTAGACCGAGATCCGGCCGCTCTGAGTGTTATTTTCATCGTGGTTTTAAGGTAACATCGTGTTGCATGTTGTTCTCCTTGTGTGTGTTTTCAGTGATGGCAACTCATGCATGCCTTTGAATTTAAATCCACGACGAAGTTATTTTGAATTTAGTCACAGACTTAATATAGCTTTCTGAATCATGTTTCGTATAGAAATAACTGATGTTTTAATATTTGCGTCGGCGATTTGTAAATACGGTATGGTATATTTATTGTTTGTGCAGCAATTTCTGATACATTGCTATTTAATTATCAAACCATAAATAAGAAGTTACTACTAAGTAGGTATCTTTTGTCAACTGAAAATTATTACAGTTAACTGTTAATTAAAATCATGATAAACGTAAACTACACGTTTCAATCAATTTCAACGTAACCCGATTCGATCTAAGCCTCTCTCGTCAGCACTTAGTTACCAATTGTGTCGATGTCGATGTATTTGGTTTTGGTATCATTCAACAGTGCGATCACGTTTAGGATATTGAGTGGCTGCGAGTATCTATTCCCAGTAGATTTCAACTAATGTTGTACATTAAAATGCAGACTATCCCTCCTTCGGAAATCCAACCCGGCCTTGTTTAAGACGTAACGTCGCTTCCAAATACTGGTCATGAGCTTTACGGGTAAATTTCGAATAAGCTGTTACATTTAAGTAAATCGTGTTTGGATATTGTACTACCTATATGTATATTAGACGGCCAGTAGGATTGGGACCAGAGTTTGGATGATTTCAAATACGTATCAAAGATATGAATCATAGCATAGCTTTATCTCCTCGCGGTCCACCCCGGGCAACGGCTTCACTCTGAAGACGGCTAGAAGATTCCGGCGAGAAGGTTCCTGGCAAGCTGGATCTGCTCCCACTGACCCTTCCTGCTCTTCTTCTTTCCTTCTTCTCCTCTTTCTTTTCTTTTCTTTTTCTTTCTTAAAGATTAGCCTATAACATTTGGTCGTCCCATTCGAATCATACAATGACGTTGTAGGGAATGTTCAATGACATTATACTTATTAGATGGATTTTGCAGAAGACGGTTAGTCAGAATCAGAACTGAGGTCTAATACCTATAAACTGTAGTCATTTTGCCGTTTATTTTGTCAACATACTTATCAAATGTTTCAAGACGAGTTGCTTACGAGTGTCAAGTATAATGTCTTACTCGATACTTGATAGATCTGAGACCGCAGACTGTAACCAGATATTTTGCATGTTGACGTTTGGGTCCCCATTGCGAGCCTAACTAACCATCGCCGGCTTTCATCGCCAATTTGAATATTTCAAACGACGTGGCCCGACGATCCAAGGCAAAATTGTTTTTAGTAACGTAGTAACTCAAGACCGAGTTAATGTTTTAGATTGGATGGGGATAAAGTTATTTGAATAATCCAACTAGCGGGGGTAGTGTGCCCTCAAGTTAATTTGCTCCGGTGGAGGTATAAGTGTGTCTAACGCTAATAATACTTGGATGAAACATTTACTGATTATGATAGCAACTAGTATAAACTTATGGAGAAAGAAATTCGAGCTGATGTGTAATTTATTGGACGTAATACAGCCACAACAGATAAAAAATGGAGTAGAGAGCATTTCTGAAAATGTTCAGTACAAAATTCGTAAGTCCGGCAAAATAAGCGTGAAGAATATTAAGTCAATAAGTTTTGCGTTTCCGCGCAACACTTTAGAAATGTTATACTTTACGACCCGGATTATGGCTTTACAAGATGAACTTCGAGATGAAAACTGTCGTAACTTCACGCCAAGTAAATTAAAAATACTTACACGATTGTTACAAGTTAAGGTAGGAAGAGTCAACCTCTCTATGAAAGTAATTCGGAATAATTTTTTCAATTTTAAATATTGCGACTCGTTATAAATTATTATTTTAGAGTGTTGGTATATAATTATTAGGTAGTTTAATAACGACAACATGGCTTGACTTGTATATGTAAAATTTTTGTCAATCGGATAACTTCCAAGTAGGTACATATGTCAAAATATACTAGAGCGTTAAAGTTGTCAATAATGTTGGCAGGAACGCGAACGGCGGTAGTAAAAGGTTTATATGCATTTTATTTCAGCTGGTTTGACGATCGGTTTCTTGCTAAGTATAAGGTGATTTAAGGGATGCTATAGATAAACATTTGTGAGTTTAATCAATAAAAAATTCTAGGCACCGATCGTGAATACCGTTCATAATGATTGAAAGTGTTGAATTTGTGATATTAAGAAAAGAATCAAGGGGCAATTGAATACACAAATCGCTGAAGCCAATCATTTGGTTTAAAGTGTTTTTCATTGTTGGACGAGCGGACGAATGAACCCGTAAATATGTGTAGTCAATGTACCTAAACGTCGGGATATATCTTCGGATTAGTACTCTCGGTACTATAATTTGATAAATTACGATAAACTGATGAACATACAATACAGCTACTACATAATATTCATACTTGTCAAAATAGTATAGAGTATGTTTACTTGGTAGTTCTTTTGTATGAATTTTAAAGTTTCTTCTGTACTGTTCCTTCTTATGATTATCAAGATTGAGTATCCATACCCAGCTCTGTTTATGCGATTTTAGGAAACCAAGTACATCCCCGATTTACGGCAGCATACAGCAATGATCACATCGAACACATGAAAACATGTGAATATCATTTCCTCGGGGGACCTATTCCGGTTTATTTTGGAATATTCGGTTTGCGCCGAGCCTCCGGAATCTATCAGCAATAAAATTTCCCACCGAAGAACGCTCTCTATCAGTATTCCGATTTAGATTTGTCGGTATGTACAAAAATGTTGTTTAGTAAAATAGTTTAGGAGACAGATTTCAGGAAAAGGAGGTCCGTGACCAGAAAAATACTTGGATTTTGATAAAAAAGAACTATAGTCTGACCCAGGGGTCGGATACCGGTATTTTTTGTAGGGGAACGAAAACGGTATTTTTTCGTTGTTTGTTAATTATTTCATTTCTAATTGGGCAAGCTAATAATACGAAGTCGTTACCTAAAACACAGCTGAGTCCTGCATAATATTTGGAGTATAAAATAATTCGAAATATATGGTTATTTCGAAGTTTTTTTAAAAAACCAGTTCCGATCCCTGGGCTGACCAACTAACTCTCCAGCGATTGATAACACAGACTGCAAGTGTTATTTTAAACTTCAAACTTATATGACATTATGACGTTTAAACTAACACTGGCACAGTCTGTATCAAAATCGCTGCAGAGTTATCTTGGTCTGACTCTACAAACCTGCCACCTAAATGGCAGGCATTAAGTTAGTTCACTGGGTGTCTGTTAACTCCTATATTTCTCAGAAAAATAATTCCATCTACTATACCTACTATCACGGTCTCATAGCACGTTCCTACTCGACATTTTTTGAGACTCGTAAATGTCGCTGTTATCTGGTCTGAGATGCAAGCTGTAAGCACAAAGTAAGGCTACATCGTGCTTGTCTGGATTTATTGCTTGAAGCAGGATACTGAAATGTTAAGCTATGAGTATTTAATAGGTACGCGATGATTCTCACACGGTTTCTAATGGAACTATAGAAATGCGAGGGAAAATATCGACACATAATATACCTACAGTTCTCTTCACTTCAAATGTGTGTGGTGACAAACGCCCACAAACAATTACGTCTACTCCTAATGGCTAGTATTGTTTTCGCAGGGGAGTTCTCAAAGCCGTCTCGTACATTGTTTCTAACGCCTAACCTTAACCACATTTACCTCTAAGTCAGCGTCTAATTACTTAGCTTGTTTTTTAAGTGCCAACCCTCTACATTATACCTACTAGGTATAACCCTCTACATTATACCTACTAGGTATAATGTAGAGGGTATACATTCATTCATGTTTTTACAGCATATTCACAAAATTAATAATACCTAACATTAAAAGTAACGATCGGAATATAAAAAAGGCAATAAATAATTTTCAACTTTTTCTTTTCTTTGTAGTTTATTTAAGCCTAATGATTGAGGCGAGCCAACGAGTACCTACAATATTACTGGATATCCGAAGTTATATGTATCAGATGTCCTAGTATTTTCCACAGCGATCGCTATACAATTTCGATATTAAATACTTATTGGAGTTATCGATCAGTCCAGCACCTGGCACCGATGCTAAATTAATTCCATTACCGAACCGAGCACATGTGCCGTCCGCCCGTAACTACGACTAATCAGCGAAACAAAGCCAGGACTTGACTCGCATCTCACCATATAGGTATTTGTTTCGTTGAACCATTATAAGTGAGATCTCAGATATCAAATAGTTGTTACCGATCTAGAGGTTATGTGTTTCTCTGGTTGTGAAACGAGTACTCTTAAATCTATAGGAATAACAATATAAAACCTTTCATACCCCTGATTAAGAGAAATAGTCGTTTTAGAGGTCGTTACGACAAGTAGTGTAAAAAGTTTTAACCCACCGAGCGTTCGACGTCCGTTACGGCTCTGACTTTAATTGATTTCTTATAATTGTGGAAATAATTTTAATAGGGCAGTTGCCAATTAAATCCACTTCGCATTTTCCCAAATATTCGTATTGCATCTCTCTCTTTAGTACTCATAAAAAATATGCAAAGCTGTTTTTGCGCTAATATTGTTGTAAGTTTCAAATTAAACCGGGAAAACAATGCTATCGATCGGCTAATCGGCTATAAGACGTGTAACTTAGCAGTTACACGACGCTACGAAATAAGCCAGAAAATACAGTACAATTCTATTTTTACGAAGTCCTCCAAAATAATTACAATAGTATTAAATATCCGTTTTGAAGAGATTTTTGCTAAATAATTTATATAAGCTGATTTTTTTTTATAAGAATTGATCGGGAAATTGAATTTTCCTGCCAGAATGCCGTAACGGTATCAATCTCTTTGACAAAAAGCTCAAAGGGATCTTTTATTGGGAACCCTCAGTAATCGTGGTGCGCGACTTAATCGCAAGATTGGCTCGGAATGGTCGCTTAAAACGAAACTGGGTACTCACGGGTGTGTTACCCGGGCCGGATCGCAGCGTGTAAAATAATCACATTTACTGCATGTAACTAAAAACGCTACGCTACTTTTCGGTGATGGAGTCGAAGTGGTCGTCTTGGTCGAAATCTGCCGGAAGGATCACTCACTCACTCACTCACTCACACGTTACCAATTATTTTATTTGAATAAACGGCGGGTCCGAGTGGGGTTGCGATTAATTTTATCGTTGGTCATATCATATACCGTGGTTGTCACTATCTTATATATTATAGCTGCAAAAGTGGTAAAATAGTTCGTTACACCGTTATAATTATTTAGTACGGTGTGACAAACTATTTGGCCACTTTGGCTGCTACAATAAATTTGATGCTGACTGTACGATGAAGACATAATAGCTAAAAATGCAACCATCACATCTGTAATAAATACTTTCTTAAAGGCTGATCCACCATAACGACCGTATTCCCGCTTAATAGAGTAGTTTTTCCAATATCTGGTTATATTATTTGTGGTAGGGCAGTGTGCTACCACAGGCACTCTGGTGACAACTCAGTTTGAACTCGGTACAACTCACTTCATAAAAAGTCAACATCGAACAGTATAATTTCAGCGAAAAGTTTAAATTAAGATGTTAATATAATGAATGTTAAAAAAGCAAATTTTCATAAAGCTGCGATCAAAGGAGTCCCGTGTTTTCAAACATGACTTTGCTTGATCGACTACGCCTCTCGATAATCGGCCCTAATTTGATTGGCACTCGGACAGCTGGCGACGACGTGAAAACTGTATTACTTCGCAACTTGGCCGGTTTAACGAACGGGAAAGAACAATAATTTAGTTAGCTGATTGACCTATTTAACGAGCTTTTCGGTATTTAGAAAGTGTACGTGTTTTTATTTAAAAGGACCGTTGTTAATTTTTAGGTAATAAAAGGATGGAATTTTTCATGCTAAAATTATTAACTTAAAATTACAATTGAAGTTTTGATTTTACTCCGAAGTTGTTATTAGGTAAAACGATTCGAATCCCATAGGTATTGAGGGTTGTCATGTTATCATTGACTTTTGAATCGTTAAAAACTAGCATGGCAGAGTAGTATTACGGTAAAATAACTTTGAAGCTTCAATATAGACCATTTGATGCCCAAATATTGTCATTCAAACAGTATGAACTATAGTGTTTTGATGAATTATAAATATATCAGGGAAAATCTGAAGACATTACGGCAAGATGTCTCTAATTCAGCAACACCGACGTCAGGCAGAATTCCAATGGGTAAATAAATGGTCGGAACACGCCTGTGGAATCGCACGAAAGCCTATTGGTGCGTACCTAATCCCTGAGGATTTGCGGGAGAGATCGCCACCTGCCTTGTTGACTTCGACGAATATGCGAAGAAAAATGGATAGTTTTACTTATCGTTGCGTCTGTCAAGTTTCTGACCAAAAATCCTTACACCCCTTATCTCTCTGCAAGTTTGAAAATATCATTGTTAAGGAAAAGTTATTAAGTCATAAAGTACTTATTCTTGCTCAAAATACATTTATTTTTGTTTATCATTATTATATCCCGAAAAAACTTGTCAAAATATAGAAATAGGCCATTTAAGTTACGTCGTTTTGACTGGAATTAGCAGGGTTAATAACCTATAAATATTTCATTAGTTCGCTGCCAATATCACTCAATTAACGGCTTCGTGCGAGCATAATTACTATTAATTTAGCCCGTTGCCCCTTTTTAGATTAACACGGAAAACCACTACAGTTTACGCTGATTCGCCAACTGGAAATAAGTGATCCTTTATTGATTTAGGGGCGAAATCCGACTTAGTTTTCAAATCGGAGGCCGTGGGTTTGATTCTCGGGTCGCACGAACGAGCAGCTTGGAACTTATGTAGTACAGTCACCTGCAATAATATGCTACTCTTCGAAGGCCGCAAACATATGTGACACGCTTTTATGGCTCTACAAATAAGATCGTGTCAGATATTTTTGCGGCCTTCGTTGCGTAACATATTATTGCAGGTGACTGTACCTACCTACGTAATTCAGCCGTATATGTTTATTGATCTTGTTAATTATTATCGTGTATTCAATGTTAATATATAATTGACAGTAACAGGATACCGGATAATAACCATAACTGCAAAACGTTTTAAATCAAATGAGATACGGTTCAAAATCGAACTGATCTCACTATTGGTGGCAGTGTTTTATTTGGTTTAGTTATGTAATTACCCAGAACATAGGATTTGTAATTACTGTTAATTTGTATATCGCAATGCGGATATCGTTGATGTTATTACATTTAAATGAAAAGAGGCTATTAATTGAAGTGACGTGACTACTTGTAGGTATCCATGAAAAAGCGATATTAGCTTGTTTAAAAAAAAGAGTAGAGCAAAACTCGCGCGGGCTAACCTAGATCTTTTACATCGATATGAAACTATTGTGACGTCCCACGGTCAAAGGTACCTTATGGCGGGTATGGAGTTATGCATACCCCAGTAATCTACAATAAATAAGCTATCGATAACACAAAAGATCAACCTTCTAGGTTGCGTAGTTACAGAGATATGATTTTTTGAAAATAATGTTGTGAAATGAGCAACTTTACGATAGAGAAGTTTTAAGTTTAGCCGCCTAAAAAACTATGTTCCTGAAGTAAGTTACATAGTTGACTACAAATAATAATACCTTATATATGTGAGATTAAAAAAATATTGCGACTTGTTCTGTAATGCAAATAGAAACTTTTGATATCGACTGATTTATGTGTATACTAGCCAATCTCTTGAAAATAAAGTTTTATTTCATTTTCACGATTGATTGCGATGAGCTCTCAAGATTTAAATTTTATCTATTAGAAAACGACACTGACAGACAGTTTAAGCAAAAAACAATACCGATTTAGAGGTGAAAATGTATTTTCTGACTTTTTCATATAAAATCACAAAATTGAATATTTTTACTTTTAATGTGACACACAATCAATTTTTCTGAGCACATATGAAAGAAATTCTGTCATTCAAATGAAATAAATCCTAAAACCCCAACTAAATACTATATTTAACCCCTTATGCCACTTTAAACTTACATAACAATAACAGTATTTGCTCCATACATTTACGAAAAGGTACCTTATGGAAATAAATCTAATAATACATCACTACAAAATATCAATCATATTACAGTTTATCTTTTATGAATAGAAAATATTAATTTACATTAAACTGCCCCAAATTTAATTAGTTCTTCGTCATAATAATCTTAAAAAAGACCAATAATTAGTATGTAATGAAAAGGTACCTTGTGATTAAGTTACATGATGAGGCATGATGATGATGGAACAGTTAGGATAAACTAATAATATTTTGGGGTTAAGATGGTATAAATCGTCTATTTCTTATCAATAATATATTTCGGTTGCTATTGAAGATAAGCGGCATTGAGGTTCAATGACCTCAGATATTCCATAAGGTAATGCGTCGGGTATTGGCATTTTTCAGCAAACCAATGGCTGATTTACTGCATGCGACCAAACCAAATGAAGATTATTCTAGTTAAGAAAGACTTGACGAGAGTAACTTTGGTATAATAGCAGGCTACTTGGATTTGTGATGTCGGTCTATGTACGGTTATAATATTTGCGAGGCGCCCCAACCAGAACTGAAATTATCAAATTAGTTTTGCAGAATGCTAATACAGTTCTCTACCAAACTTCTTTTCCCGTATTGACTAGTTTTTTTGGGAATTTTCAATCTTTTTTCCATAAGGTACCTTTTCTACTAAACTCTGAGACGACATTACTAGGCTTATAACTAACTTATAACAAAAATAAAAACAGGTAAACAAACGTTACGCATTAAGGTTTCAGATCACACAATAAAAAAAAATTGAGCATTTTTTCACCTCTTTACAAAACATTTCATATCTCCGAAACTAGAAACCCTCATAAGGTACCTTTTCCCGTGGAACGTCACATATACTTACAGCTATATATATGAACCTATTTTTTTTCTAAAACTAGTGACATACACGTGCTAAGGTTTGGAACAGACTGACTGTCGACTACTGGTTTGGAATGTGGTCCGTCTGTACTGGCCTTTACACTACACTAGTAATGAGGTGTGCGGTATCACTCGCGCCCCGGGGGGCCTGTCACCATGTCAGACCAGTGATTCTGCCAATTATTACTGCTTTTGGAATCGATCTGCAAATGTAACTTGTTAATCTGTGGTGACTGTGTAGGTATTTAACACAGACACTTATTACACTTCTAAAGGGGCCCACTGATTAACAGTCCGCCGGACGGTATCGGCCTGTCAGTTGTTCGGAACTGTCAAAAATTTGTTCTAACTGACAGGCCGATACCGTCCGGCGGACTGTTAATCAGTGGGCCCCTTACCTTTATTAAAACGTTTATACTTTTACAACTTCCTGCCAGCCTGAATTAATCCCTTGCCCCTGTATGTCACAGTTATATTTGAATTTGTTGTTTGTAGATTAAATATAGTATAAGTATAGAGTCTATGCAGAAAGACGCTCCTTTAAAAGCTATATGAATAAGCGAGTTATAATAAAAACATAATTGTTTTTTTTTTTAATAAACATAAACATTTATGCAAAGAGTATGTGCTTCAAAATTAAAAACTACGAGTGTTACCTATTAGTTCCAAGATTATTTTTGCAACTTTTTTAATATTTTGCAACCATACATTGGAAAATGAATGACCTACTTGAGATATGGGTTTAATGTAAAACTAAGGAACTTTTCTATGATTAATTATCCTGCGACGCAGCGACGTGCATCTCCGTAGATATTTATGAAACATCAACGTTTCATCGTAAAGTTAGGGCGAGGAAATATTTATCATTCTTAACCTAATAAAAAGTGGAAAATATATATCAATCTTTTGTTTCAAACGCGGCACCTTCCGACGGGGACATTAAAGCTGAAAAATGGGGTGGTGATTATGAAAATTATGATTTGTAATAAAACGGAGCGTTCCAAATGTTAATTAAACGGGACAAATTAATTTTACATGGTATTACTATATATAATACTGTACCATCACGCTCCGCTATGGTTGCGCCATTTAGGGTCCTAGCTAAATTGGTTATTCAATACTTACACTATAGAATTTCCTATTTAGCAAGGACCCTAAATGGCGTAACAATCCACATTTATTTTAGTCCTAGCTATGTGTGTCGTCGTAACTTGTCAATATTTTGGTTTGATTATGCCTACTTAGAAATACATATTTAACAGAGCAAAGCAACTTTAAGCATAGGGAAGAGCTGAGTTAGTGTAAGGCCTGAGTGGACGCTCGAAGTGAAGCGTTCGGCGGGGCGTGCAGCGTGGCGTCGGGCGCACAAGTGATTTGAGCAGCGTGCACTAAGGCCGCTCCTATACGTTTGCATTTGTTTAACATGCACGCCGCACGTCCCGCCCCGCTGCACGCTCAACTCGAGCGTTCACTCAGGCCTTACACTTAATGCTTTCAGCTCATTGTTGTGAATAACGCTTGTTTTAAGCTTAAAGACTAGCGCCCTCAAGACTCGTAAGCGCCATGTGTAAGGCTTTTGGCCATCGGCATAATTCGAACATACACTGATATCAGAATTATGTTTGAATCGTGTTATTTAGTTATAGGTAGTGCGTCTCGCCCGCACTAATACATGTATGGACATTTGGACAAGTACGAGCGAATTGCACGATAGCTAAATGACATCAGTTAGGTGTCATTCTGATATCAGTGTAAATTCGAATTGGCCTGATATATTATCAAACTACACAACGGGACTTAATCGCGTATTTAAGTTCCGTTGTGTAGTTTGATAATGTTTAATAATCGTGAAAGTTTAAATCAGTGTTTGGCCTGATATAGTCTTAAAAATACTACACCATGACCATGACCTTGCTCCCCTGAACAGTCCCCTAAACATTATGGCCATTGAATCCTCTTAATTACTAATACACCATACAGAAATATACTGCCGTATTCGAACTTCAAGATATCCAAAAGAGACGACACGTACTAGATCCATTCTAGATACGTTATAGTTTAGATATCAACTAGTTCTCTTTTGCAGCGCAATTCGGGCAACCAATGTCACTTTTACGTTAGATATCTATTAGACGTGAATTGGATCTCTAAGTCATATCCTGTGGAAATCGTTCAACAGTATCTCCAGAATCGCTCAAATGTCAAATTTGACAGGTTAGATCTTAAACATATCGTTATCGTATCTTGGTGATGTCTAAAAGATGTCTAATAGATGTCTATTTCAAAATCCGAATCGGGCCCATAGAGTGATGCTCAAAGCCAACTTCAGAAAGTTAGCTAAGCTAACTCGGGCGTTGATATGCAAAATTATATTATAATCTAGAACAGAACAAGGCTTGATCGAAGCGTAATCTAGTCAGCGTTGTTTAATAACCGCTTAATTTTAGTTAACTGTTGACTGCGAGCTGAATAGAGTTTGGGTTTGTCTATGGACACAATTTTAGAGGCTTCTTATTGTTAATTTAGTTACTTAGGTAAATTTTGAGTTAGAAATGGAACGGCTTAGGCCCACTTGCACCATTCCACTAACCCGAGGTTAACCGGTTAAACCATTAACCCAGTGTCAAATTGTACTGGTAACCATGGTAACTCCAGGTTTAACCGGTTAACCCCGGGTTAGTGGGATGGTGCAAGTGGCCCTTAGTCACGGACTTTAATTGTTGCGCCATTTAGGGTTCAAGCTAATTTGGTTGTCAATATTAACGGTATGAAATATCCAATGTAAAGTGAACCCTAAATGGCTCAACAATTAAAGTTCGTGACTGTACATGTTGTTATTTTCTAACATTTCCTTCTGTTATACTCGATAATAAGTTAAATAAGCATATTTAAAATCATTGTCCGTTGGTTTAATTTTACAGTTTTACAGTTTGATATGTTTCGGAGAGCCTAGGTCTCCATTTTCAAGCACTAACAGTTATTATGTTATTAAATTCGACGATTGTCCGTACCTATATGTATGTACGATGTTTTCAACCGTTGATCAATTCGACAAATCTGAGTGTAAGCGTAATCAACGGTAAACGTTCTATGTGTATTTATTTTCATATATTGACGTATTCGTATAACGTGTTAATTCTGAAACCAACCGATACCTTCAAGCCCATAAGGGTTTACCAATGCGTACGCCAAAAATGTTTACCGAGCGATATATCCTCCTAAATTATTACTAAACATTCTCAATTTAGCGCGCAGCCGCGTATTCCTAACCGAACTGCGAATCAAAGGCTAGAAAAAACCAGTAAAACTAGGATCTCTAGATTCGTAGCGACTCTTCGTTATCAGTGAGCGTATTAATACTGGTTATCCTAAAGATTCGCTCCAATAAGTAATTGGAATAACATCCCAGCGTCGAAGCGATTTCGCCCCGAGCGATACTCGATTGAAAAATTGTTGCGAGAGCTTACGTAATTTCATGCAGCCTGCGAACCTTGATACGAGCCTCGGGCAAGGGCTGGGGTGCCTGGGCACCTATTACATGTCACTTGTCATGTCGCTTTCCTATTACTGTTAAGACTACTTGAGCGGGTGAGAGCAAACTCATTTAAGCTCCTAAAAGCTGCTATACCTACAAGAAAATGAGTCATCACTATTTTGTGAACCTGTTTAAAAATAGGCATGTTTGAAGTTGAAAATGAAGATATAAAGTTCTTGAAAATGCGTCGATGTAGGTATCTTTGATAATGTAAGTTGCCAAAAGTATTTTTATGTTTATAAATCACAAGAGAAATTTACATACTGTTCACAAAATATTTCCTCGTATATCGAATACGTTGACGGGTTATTAAAAATGTTTACCTAACCTTCCCAATTTCGAGTGATATTAGAAAGTTCATGTTTGCCCTCCCCGAACACGGGAACTCGCAGCCAGTAAGCCAGTTTGCCGGCACTCTCCACACGTAGACTAATCTCTGGCCATGCAAATGGGACTCTGGGGCAAATATTTTAGCCTCACTGTAAATACTTTTGCATTTGTGTATCATTACCCAAGTCTTCTGGTATATATGGACAATTCACTTCGAGATAGAACTTTTAAAGGAGATTTCTTTCATATATATTGAAAGCCTTTCTCCATCTGCATCTGTTATACAGATCCTTTGGTGTGATTTTTTTTCGATCAGTATAGTTCTTATTATTCCTTTATTTTATATTCTTATTATTCCTTTAAGTATTTCTCTGATGATTGTGTTACAATACAGTAAAAGCTTTCGGTAAAACGCTTAATGGTAGAAACACAATCCCTTATATACGATACGGTTTCAATATCTATTACTAAGAGAGTATCAATTTGAGTAGATACATAATAGGTACACCCTTTGTTTTGCGTACAGGCTAATATGGAGGAAATTGAATCGGATTAACCTATGCTGGACGACTTATATGGAAACGTTCAATTTTATACTTTATTTCAATGTGATAAGATCTAAATGAGAATCAAGAGTGGACAGAGTGAGAGAATGTTGGGACTAAGCACTGAGGGTATTAAAGTTTTTGTTTTTATTGACCGTTGAACTCTGTGACTCAATCACTGCAATGTTTTAGTGAATACAATAGGTATATACATATAGTTTCATCGACTCCCCTTTGTTAGTACTACTATGGTAAAGTGTAAGTGTGATTTTTAGAGCTTAGCACAAAACTGTTCGCAGAACTCTTATGGGATCACTTCGGTCTTGCAAATCGGTTAAATGCGTTTTTCTCAAAGTCCGTTTGATGTAGGCACCTAAAATTTGGAACAGTTATAGCAAGTACCATAACTAACACTATGAATAAGTCAAAACCGCTTATTGACTATGAAATCAATACACTTTTTAAAATAATATTTATAATATTGCTGACCATTTGAGAATTTTAAAGCCAATGTTTAAAACATCTGACTACAAAATCTTAGCTCCATAAACAGCTGGAAATGGTTTCAAATACAAACCATCCTGCTTAATCCCAGTACGCAACCCTTATTAGAATGTCTGAAAGATCTCCGAGTCGCCGGAGAACCCTTGAGACCTATGCAAATAGTTGCAGTTTGTACAGTACAGCGGACTCGGCTTCGTATTCATAAATTTTAAACACCACGTAGTAACTTGCATCTCACTCTCGCAAGACGTGATGGAGAATTGGAAAAATAAGGTCGCTTGGATGTACAAATAAAAAAATATTTACTTAATTTTAAATTGTGCTTGATAGAGTTTTATGAAAGTGAAATATTGGTCAGAGAAAATCAGAAAATGTATAGTATAACAGATAGCTAAACTTGCTCTTAGCAATCATGAGGCGTCTACAATAGTGGAAATTGACTTACACCATTTTTTTTACCGTCGCTCTGACTGATTGATTGACTGATATTACTATTTAAAATCGAGCTAGAACCTTATGGTTCAGTATTTTAGCTGTCTAACTTTATGTTTTCTATCCCTATGTCATTTGGAATTAACATCCCATATGCCTAGTTAGTTTTTATGATCCAATATTGTAAAACCAGTAAGTATATCTGTTGAATTAAATTCCCTATATGTATATTTTAATGGGCACTTCCCAAACCTACTTACACAGTGGAAGCTATTCTACATATCTCGAGCCTCTCCAGGTAATTTCCTTTCTATTCAAATGTCTCGTACTCGAAGTCGCCTCCACGAACTACTTTTTAGTTTTACGAGGTCGGTATCCCACCTCGGAGCCCCTAATACTAGTTTCGAGTTTAATCAGAACACGTAGCTCCATACAATATTAATGGGAACTGCAGTCACCCCTGCCTCGGGAGGCAGCACTAGTTTACTGGGGATTTTTGTTTGGGCCGTGTGAGTAATTAAAAACATTTATTGATATATTAATGGATTACTGTGGAAGGGTTGGCGATTTTAAGTATTAATCCTGCCAAATATTTTGTTTTTGTGCTGCGTTGTTATAGAAGAATTTTTAGGGCGCTTTGGACGCAGTTGAAGTGTTTCTCCTAGTACCTAGTTCCATTTTGAAGGTAACTCAAATAAATGAAATGAAATATGTGAAATGAAATGAAATATGTTTATTGCGAGAACATAGAATTTGATTGATACAATCGCAGGTCTTAAAATAAAAGTTGTCCTTATGTTCTACCCTATGATAGGCTTGCAATACAAGGTAAGCGGCAAGCAAGCATGCAAACATTACAATTTAGGATATAAACATTTTACATATCGGATGATAAAAATTACAATAAAAAATTATTAAATAACAAGTGTTTTTATATTGTACTTTTATACTCACGTTCACGCAAGACCCAAATTAAATAAAGGAAATAATAATAATAAAAAGAATATACAAATTTCAATAACTATGTCAACATAAAAAAAAAGTATAATTTTGTTTCTTGAAATGTTGAGGATATGAAATATTATTCTGAAGTGCTTTGTATTGTATCACTTGTAGATTGATTCGTAATGAAATTCGCGATTGTGACTAGCCTGGAATTGGAACTATAAAAGTAAAACAATTGCTGCGACAAAATTCCCAGTATAGTTCGATTGAAAGACATTGTAGTGTTAAACGAAATCATGTTAATACACATTCCAACTAGTTCTTTAAATGTAACTGATATTAACACTGCTGGGAACAGAGAATAAATTTGCTATTCACAAACGATATGGCGTTAGAATAAGTTTCATCTAGCAATAATCTCGAACGACGTCTATAATGCGTATTCTTTATTGCGATCGTCATCTGTTGCGTGCTCGTGAGCGTCCTCATAACGTAACATTGGCATTCAAGTCCTATCCCGATGTAGGTACAATGAACGAGTAAGCACTAGAGCTCTTATCATAATCTCGCTGTGGAGCATTCCTCGCTTTTAAACATACCCTTATTTATGTTACTCGTACTTATATCTGTTCAGTGTCATTGTACGCTCGTAAATACTGAAGTTGTAAATATTTTTCTAGTTTTAAAACGATGTAAATGTCATTGTGACAACTGTAAAGTTACGCTCTTTTAGGTATACGTAGTTATGTTAAGTGGATTACACTCGTTGGTCTTTGTTTAAACGCTAGTGCTGAAAGTGAGGGATGCTTTTGGGCGATTGTCCAATTCGGAACTCGATTTTTAGGTACTTTGCGTTTTCTTGGAGGGGTTGCAGGGAAGTGTGCCAAGACAGATCAGATGTTGCTGATCGCCTATTTTATCTCTATCTTGTCTTTATGTAGGCAGAAAAAATATGCCAAAATATTATGATGAAAAAGTTAGTAGTATTTTTTAAGAAATATTAACTGGGCCCAATCGCTTCTAAAAATCTTCTATCTATAACTAGTACAAATCGTAACACCGACAAAGCAAACTAAACGATTTATGTTATACCTCGTACTCAGAATCAATAAGTGGCGTGTCACAGTCTGTAAAACGTGCGCAGTACTCCATGTTCCGCATATAAAGCTGTGCAGTGTAAATCCGTGGCACGTGGCGGGATATTTTATTCATATTGCTGGGACCGGGTGTGCGCCGGATTATGCTTGCCAACGGTTTATAATTTGATTGCGATATATTTTTGTTTTTCGCGTTAATGCATTTATTGTGCAGCCTTGTTCATTATATATCAAGGTATATATTTTTAGATTGCGGTCTTTATTGTACACAGTTTGTTTTATGGACTTTTTTGTAAGGTCCATGTATTCGTTAGTTTTTGGTTCTGTGTGTTGGTCTGATGTTGTGAAGAGGGTGGTTGGCGGCAACATGCAGTGCGTGACCCATATGGCCTATGATTGCACACTGTGGAGACGGAGCATACATGGTTGCGATCCTCAGCAATGAGGGACCGAGGAAGAAGAAGATGTATTCGTTATCACAAATCAGCATTTATGTATTGTAATGCAATACAAGCATCGATGCAGAAGATATGCTGAATGGATAATGAATCGCTACGTATTCTGATGTGTTTATGCACTCTTGCTAAATGCAACAGGGTCCTGAAAACAATTCAAAAATTATCATGACCATTTTTTGTTTCTGTATTACTCGCTGAATCATTTTAGGTCCCGTAGGTACTTACTTATACGATAGATAAGATGGAATAATGTTAAGAAGATAGCGCATAACTTACTTGCATATGAAGGATTTATCTGATAGGTACGTTAGTGCCGCTACTCGAGATGCACGCGGAATACGTTGCGATCTGAATCTTTATTTATCCTTTTCCGTCATACAAATGATGCATATTACTGAATTGTTGTTGTTAATGCCCTTTAGTCTCAAACGACGAATACCATACAGAAGCTAATTATTGACAGTAAAAGGCACAATTATGGAATATGCATGCATGAGCCTCCATTTTTTTAATTGTATGCGTTTAGCATCTTTGTATCGTAATTGATGAAAAGGTATGCATATTAAGGTGGCATGAGATTATTCTACCGGCGGCACTGTAACGTAGATAATGATTCCGGTTTTGTGAATTATGTATTTGTGTGCATAATATTTTTAATACTTTTTTATGAATAAGAATTATAATGGTTTTATATGCCCTACAAAATGTGTTTGTAGTTGAACTTTTCTAGATTTATTTGAAAAATCAATGCTATTAAAAAGTTCTTGGGATTTGAATTGGGACTATCTGAGCATTTGATAAATATTCACTAGGTATTCATTGGTACACAATATATTATGTATAGGTACACTGTGTATCTACATAGTACATAAAATACGCATACAATTAATAACAGCGATGGAACGCTTGTCGCAGAAAAAGAGTATTTAGTAATGCCATGACATCCGGGTCATCTCTAGTCTAAAGTCATATGCAAATGTCTGTGTAAATCTCTAATAATGTTCTGCTAACTCGGACACGGCTACACAGACTAAGACAAGCACCCTAACGAGCGAGAGTGAAGGTCCGGGCAACTTTGTAAATATTCAGATAGTTACGTCAACTTGGTGCCTCGGACGTGACGCGGGGGTGCAGTCATTTGTGATGCTCTGGCTGGATAAGGGTACATGTGGTTTACAGTAACCGCTGCTGGGGTGCATGTATAAATGGATGTAGGTTTGAAGGAGTTCGAATACAAGTAACAATAAGAAGTTGAAATATGTTTCATGTTACATGGTTGTGACGTCTGTGTTGTCGCTTTTGTTATGGTATTGCTCGTGCCATTACATCAAGAAGTTTGTCAGGAATTTCAATTGTGGGAGTGACGTTCATACAATGTGTTTTGAAATTTAATTTTAATTGTACTGTTTGAGGCTGTACACACCCCTTAAATTTGCTAGCACGTGCCACAAATTGTTGAGTATTATGTGAATAAAATGAAATGTCCGGTACTCATTACATATATGGCCGCGTAATGTACGTTTTGTATTCAACACGCCGCTTATGTTCCGCTGAGCGTGTATAAAAAATGTAAATGACAGCGCTCCTAAAGAAAAATTCGGGTCGTTATGAACAAAACGAGTTTTATTGCCGTATACAAACGTGCAGGCGCCATTCGAAGTGCAATTTAATGTTTTTAGCATACCAACATATATGGAGTACGTTGGTGATAAAACAATTATTTTTACTCACCCTGAGCGTTATCAGCCATACCTAGTAATACCTACTCGTATGTACAATTTTTCGCAATTTCAACAATTTGCAAAGTTATATTTTGCGTAAATCCGGATACCTAAGATACCTAATTACCTACATTTGTAGCTTTTAGGCCACAAGCTCTGTGTCTTAAGCTTTTTTATGTAAATAAATAGCCATAGCACGTTATTTGTGGAATATAAAGTGGTAGTCATTTAAGTACTTGGAAGTAAGTATCTAAGTACTTATTATGTGTTTAAAAATGTTTCATCAATTCTATGAGTGCTCAAAATAGGCATAAAAGAACATTAAGGCCCTGAAGTGTAATGGCTGCATAGAGAATAAACAATGAACTTTAAGCCTTTCAGTTAACCTAGCATATAAAGACTGGATGTAACGACCGTGCCCGACAGTGACATGTGCCCAGCCTAATTATAATAGACCTCTCGGTACTGGAGCCAACGCCAGAAGGCACCACTATATTCCTATTCTTTGTAAAGCGTAGATGAGCCCAACGCTTGCACCAACCCGTTTCAAAAATACCTAAAAATCCGAAATAAATTAGCGCAACCTAAGAGCGCTAGTATACTGGATCGTCTATTGTTCGACTACTGTTTGCTTGGTTAACGATTGGAATATCAGATACATGCGACTTGGCACAAGATCCGCACGCAATTTGCGCCGGTATTAAGACGCCGCCGGACGACGATAAGGACCAGTTTGCGGCAAAAGTTTCACGATAACAAACATTATGATGCTTGGGAGAATACTTAGAGAATTCACTAACAAGGCATTTCACTGAACTATAATGTACTGGATCGTATTTTCTTCTAAAAACGTGGTGTTTTCTCGCTGCTTTACTACTTTCACCAGGATTATACTTCGAAATAAGAAGCTAAGTTTACCAGTAGGTAATTATTAAGGGGGTGCTGAGAGATCAGAGATAGAGAGATATAATAAGAAAACACTAACGCTTAGGAGAACCGTAAAACCGAAAAACCGTAGTTATACCATTATGCATAATCCCACTATGGTCCAAGTAGCTTAGGGGTTGTGCACTAATCACGCGAGGTGTTTTAGGCTACTTTTTGCCCCCCCTCCCCCTTGGTGATATTTGGTGAGGTTTTTGGCAACCCCCCCTCCCCCACATAACCTCACGTGTATTTTATTTTATTTTTTTCATTCGACCTAATTCGACCACGCGCTCCAAAATTTCGTAAAATAGACTCGCTATTTTGAAGTGCGGAGTGAAGATTTATGTTTAACAAAACCAAGAAAAAGTATCTACTCATGTGGTAGGTATTTTTTCTTAGTTTCGTTCACTGTAGAAAAATACACGTGAGGTCTCCTTAAACCCCTCCTCCGGGGCAACGTGGTCTATCGTGATTTTTTCGTGACCACCCCCTCTCCAAACTCGCGTGATTTGTGCACTAGCCCTTAGACTACGGGTATAGGTATGGGACAAACAAATTGGGCGTAATTAGGAATTTATACGGTATTATCTGCTTTATTTAATGTTTATTTAGTCGGTAGAAAAAGGCCATAATTGTAATAGTGGCCCACCTGAACTGAAATCGGATTCAATATTAAGCGTTATTAAGTTTAAGCAGACATGCCAAGTTTACATTTTAAGTAGACATGGCGATGATGGCGAGTTTACATTTTAAGCAGACATCGCAAGTTTACATTTTGTTCGATAAGAAAATGGCGTCGTGAAACTCATTCAAATTCGATGGCGGACAAAACGTCACAACAAAAACATGTTAATTTATTCGGAAACCTAAGGGAAGCGTGCTCGGGGCTCGACATTAAAATTTGAGCCTCGTCAGGTGTTAAGTCCATAATTTCCCGGGGGAACAATTCAGGATCGCGTTTTAAGGGTTTCCGTGAATGGCTGCTCTAATTTTCTCCCAGCGTCTTAACTCTCTTATCACGCTGTTCGGTGATAGCCCGGTATTTAAATGACAACGAAAACATATCGGTCATAACTTTTTTCTTGCCTTAATCTTATGGTGTTATTCAGAAACGATTGTCTAAATCTAACAAGACGTTGATAATCATTCCTAAATTCCCTATCTGTTATTTAGACTTTTGTGTAAGTCAGAAGGAGACAAAATTGATCAAAGTTTTATGAATGAGGAGGTAAAGGCACATATACCGGTTAGGTTAGGTTAGGTTTTTCGTTTCCCTTGTGAATATTTTACTAATAACTACTTTTATCTTGTTCCAGGTATGAAAATAAAGGATTCTGTCTAGTTAAATGGTGAAAGCTATTGGTAAGCGAATTGGGATCGTAGGTCTACTGAATCTATTCAGTAACAAGATATGCCGGATGCTCATGAAAAGATCCGTCGAACCATACTTAATACCTATTACAGTATTTTGGAGGCATAATAATTGCTGCTGAAAAATGTTTTCAGCGGTTATTATGTTTTAACATTTATGTGGAAAAAATATAAGTGATGAGAAATGACAAAAAAACAAAACAAAATACAGGGTGCATTATGACCTTAGTGATTTAATTTTAATGCTGCTCGTACCCCTAAAATAATCCGTTATGTAACTTTTCCAAAATAGTATTTGTGCTGTTGATGTCGGCTGTCTCAGTTCCAATGTGCTGAGCTTACTAAAAATTGTTCAATATACCTACATAAAAAACTAAACATCTCAAATAACCGACTAAAATTAGTTTCGTTTGATGTACAAAAGAGCATGTGCTTTTACAATTGAAAGCACCATGGTCAGAGGTAGGTAAAAGTTGACCCGTTCAACCCTTAGGGAGTAACTACGAGTAGAAAACTAACATGTAGTGACATTCGTTACCAAAAGCTGGTGGGCCGCGCAAACTCGCTTCGTTACCAGAGTTGGCGCCTGCATGTATTTGTACGTTCAATCCGCGCAGAATACAGTTTGCCGCTAACTTTGAACATTCGGCCTCTCCCCGATAGAAATTGTCGGTTCTTATTTCCGAGCTAAGGCATACAGGGCGTTGCACTATCCTGCAAAATTTTCTTCCTGTTTTGCACTTTGCTTACTCTGAACCGTGATCTAAAAATTTCTCCGTTGTTTTTTTCTGTGACTAGTTGATAAATATGTATGTACCTTTCAAAGCAGTATAGTAGTTCTATGCTTAAGTACTTAAATGTCAGTTTGCAAAAGTGCATACTAGATAACTTTGCTTACATCATCATCAATATTTAAGAGCTATGCTCTTGTCGGTGGAGTAATCGCCACTCTTCTTTTTGCTGGGCCAGCCTTTGCTTACAGCAGTAGGTAATTACTAATTAGCTTAGCAAGTAGGTATCAAATTTTTATGCTAGCTGTTTTTCACAAGAACAAATTTAGCTGTTCGAATAATCATTGTTTTGAAAATCTTTTGGTGAATAATACCTGAAAAATTGATGTAGAACTAAAGCCGAATTCCGAAAGTTATCCAACAGTTCGTTAGGGTCTTGCATTCAGCGTTGTACGAACTTTAGCACGAGCCAGCCTGGGTCAGGCGTCCTATTCAAGCAATTGTTTACTGGATAATTCCTGATACCTAACTTTAAATATTAAACGTGAATAATTACCACAGTCAAATGTACATAAATAGATTAGGACAGTCGTATAGTGCACTGGCTACAATCTTTCCTCTATTGAAGTTAAATAGAACGTGGTCTGAATAAAAAAGATTAGAAACAATTTTGTACCTTCATCGACCGATTAGATAGACAAAGACAAAAACTATCATCTTATCATCACTATTCCGTATCAGAAGATAGCAGCTACTTTCTTGAAACAGAGATGTCACAATTCCTCTAAAACTAACTACTTTCTTTATTTAATGATAATAAAACCTAAAAATTATTAACTGCTACAACCTGACCGTAACAGATGACCGTTGATATTAAACACATGGATGCTGCTAGCTGGACTTTTCACAAAGAGGATTTCACAAATTATTCTTTCAAAAGTAATTAGAAATTTATTAAAAATAATAAAGGACATCAGCTGTAGAGATAATAAATTTGACCGCATATGTACAAACTTCTATGCGATTAGTGTCAGAAGCTGCGAAAAATCAAATTTCTTTATCTGCCTGTCCATCGCTCAAATATGCAAGAGCGATAGAGAGGAAGATAATGTTTTTCGATTTTTCAATGTTGGAGGTAGGCTCTCAGATGTCTGGGACACATTTAACTGATCTACAGCTTACTGAGACGATCAACGACAAAGTCAAATGACGTCGGGTCACTTTAGTTTGGAAGGATCCCTTTTGTTGTGGCGATACCGATCCGCTTCGTTACCCTGCTGTGGAACTTTGTCCATGGAAGTTTCCGATCTTGTACCCCTTGGTATACATCAGTTGTATAGTTATGGGAAACATGTGTGTCAGTTTTCTGAGAGTTACTAAATAAGTCCATTTTCTAGATTGAAGAACACGAATGGATAGACTAGCTGCCAGACGGGCGATGTAAGAAAGTTAAGGAGCGGTATTGGTAGGATTAAGGTGAATTTGGTGCGCAATGTTAAAGCTACATAATAATATAACATCGCAGACTAAAGGATGACTCAGTGTTAGACCGGGTCGTGTCCGGGCCGGAGCTTCCGGAGCTAGATTAGATTAGATATATTTATTTATTAAAGAAAAAGACACAGTATTTAACACAAAATTATAAAACAAAGGCTTTCACTAAAATATCATCAACTTAACATTAACATTAAAAACAGAAAATTTAAATATAAAAGAATATAAAATTAATAAATAAAACATTGTCACAAAAAAAAAGAAAATGTCAATGTAAGTATACTTAGCTAGGGCCAACCTAGATAACTATATTTACAAAAAATACTAAGTTATAAATAATTTAATCAGATTTTTAAATCAAAAATAATATAAAAATATATTAAATGTCAATGAGCTTAATAGCTTACTTTTCTATGACATGACAGGCGATCACGTGATACTTTCCATAGTAAATGATGCGCCGGAAGGCCCGGAAGCTCCGGCCCTGACACGGCCCGGTCTAACGTGAGTCATCCCTAATACAATTGCATCCTAATGATTCTATAGTCAAGTTTAATCAAACCCGTTATGCAAACTCACTCAATTTATACTTCGTGTATGGACAAGTGTCGATTCCCGTCATTCGCGAGACTCCCGTGTTCAGCGGCCCGCGCCGTCTACTGACCCGCTTACTTCGACGTTTAAAACTTCAATTAATAACTTCCCTCTCATAATCAAATTGGACTTTGAGAATTCTTTGAACTCTACGAGGGGAATTCGGGATTCCTCTGTCGTCCACTCTTTAATTACTAAAGTTGATAAAGATACTGAATCTGTGGGATCAGGGTTTAATTGATTTTTTTTTCGATTAAAAGTTACTGTTTGCCGACACTGATTATTAAGCGAGATGTAACGAATTATCATTTCGCAACAATATTTTCTTATGGCTTGGTTTATAAACTTTATTCTTAATACTACTATGTGCTATTTTTAAGCAAATAGGGCGCTTATTGTTAACACGATATTTTTGGCTTGTATTGTTATATGTAATTGATACGCTACTTCCATTAATATTCAAGTAGAATTCAACTGTATCGGGAAGTGATTGTCAATGGTTAGTCATAATTATGCTATACATTTCTTATCATTTCTTATCTTTTTTTTTTGCAAGTTATCCGAGGACGATGTCGTGGACAGGGCGAAGTGGAGAAGGTTAAGCAAGAAAGCTGACCCCGCCACCATGTGGGATGGATAGAGAGAGATTTCTTAGGGTCTCGTATTTATTTGGTTGGAAGTTTTTAGCTTTAGGTACCTACGTACGTTTGTCATTTTTCTTAACAATCCCCGAAAAACCTTTATTACATTTTGTATTTTTCTAACAAACAGAAATTATAAAATGACGGATAGGGGCAAACGATTAAACGGTTTGTTAGATTTGATGTTTATGAATAACGCCATTAGTGTTCTGTGGGACTCAAGTATAATTAATTAAGAAATGCACTACATACACCCGATCGGTACCCGAGTCTATAATCGAGTGACTAATTTCACAAGCCGGTAGTTTCCACTTTGCTCCGGACCACTGACCAGTATCGAACGGTAACTTAATTAAAGATCTCGGGGAAGCGGAACACATACGACCGGTGAAACTGATTGATAATTACTGAGTTAAAATTAGCTAGCGATTCTTTGCAGCATTGCTTATGCAACGTTGCAGTGGGAATCGGGCGAAGACACTCAATTTTCTTGATAATATGAGTGGCGGATTGAAAGTTCTAATCGTGACAGCAATGCTGCGTTGCGGCTACCACAGCAAACTGGCAAATCGACAGTGGCATATGTCGTGACGTTACACCAACAACGCTCTTGCAGTAACGCTGTTGCAGTCGTAATTGAAATGTAACCTTTAACTTGTGCGTAAAGCTCGGTTTTCCTAGGATACCGGTGCCGTCATATAGCGGCCGTCTCCATACAAAATAATACGGCTAAACATGGCTGTCGTATTACGGCACCGCTATCCTAGGAAACCAGAGCTTAACACCCATTTGTATGGTATATTTCTATTTTCAATGCCAGATTAGACACCAGCTTATAAAATTATCAATACAATAATTAATGTCAATCCAAACTTTTACAACAATGTACTCTATCTAGAGGTATAATCCTTTTTGATAGAGCCGTCATAAACTGCAGCAACCATAAAACTTGAAGCTACACACAACTCGACGACCCATAAAGCTCTAGCCTCTAACCTTTGAGTGGGGTCAGCGCTACACTTTGTTGCCATTAAATTTGTTGAAACTGTATCGCGTGTGCTCCCTTTGTTTGCTGAAAATTAGCTGCGTTTGGTTATTTTTCGTTTTCAAGAAACAATGTGATTATGTCTGTTCGTATGTGCGTTTTCGTCTCTTCCTATTTTAAAACTGCTTTTTTAAACTACATTGAACGTAATATTTGAATAAAAGTAAGTACAAATAAAATAGATTCAAAACTTCCTATGGACTTTTCTGAAATAATATGCGGTTAAGTTTCTATCAGTAATAATGTTGATATCTTAGTAAGTTCTGAATTATGAGGTTATGACATAATAACCGTCATCTTATCGGACTGCAATGAAAAATATAATTTTAGCAAGTATAAATTAAAATTGAATGAAGGAATGACAATATTTTACATGTCAATTTTACTGACAGTATCTGGGCTGGAATAAAAGCGTCGAAATTTAGATATTTGAGTCGTGTGTCAATCAGGCTTCTAAACGTAGGAAGGTCGAATATATTCAGTTTCAAATTAGAAGTCTTGACGTGGGAGAGCCAGACCAATTGGGCTTCGCTAAATCTCCGCAATGACAAGGACGCCTCAAGGACGTCGCTCAACGCCCTCGTAAATGGAAAGGTTTCATTGGGCACGTGACGAATGAGATTCTATTTACACATTTTCATGTGCTTCCATGGTACTCGTGCTTGTGATAGCCCACCCTGTGAGCCTCGTTCTGGGGATTCATATACTGCTTTCAAATATAAAGACGATGTTCTTCTTGACAGGTTTATAATTAATATTAGTTTTACAAAGCTGGTTTCTCATTTTAGCGGTAATCCTTCACAAGTTGACAGGCAAAGTTAAAAGTCACAGATAACATATATCAGCCCTACACGCTCAAAAAGTATACTTTTGGCGGGCTGTCAATAACTGTCATTAGAACTAATATTCAGGCATCGGAGTTTTTGTCGCATGGTAAGACTAATAGCAAGCTATGGAGTCGACATTTGCCATAAATGTAAATTATTCATACTCATACTCATTTATTTAATTTATCTTAAAATGCCTTTGGAGCGGTCGGTCGTGTATATTATCTTAGTCGAATTATATAAAAAAATATTTTTCTATTACATTATGAATTCATAACTTCAACTATTTTAACATACAACTATACAAACTAAATCGCTGCGAAAGACCTAATGTCATGTAGGTGCTGGCCACTGATAAAATTGATTAGTATTTATCATGTGTCAATCACTGGTGATTGCAAACGTAGTAGTTTATTTATATCTGTAAGTGGTAAATACGTTGTAGAATATTCCATAATTAATTATTATGCTTAACCCAGAAATAGCTGCAATTTTGGCATGGATAGAGCCATACAACGATTTACAATATGACTATGAAAAATCTGCTACAGTGTGCTTGAGTTATGAAGTACAACTCACCCAATTGAAACATACATTTATTTTAAAACATATCAACAGTATTCTTCATCAAACGAAATCCACTGTAACGTCAATATACACGACCGACCGCTCTAAAGGCATTTTTAGATAAATTAAATAAATGAGTATGAGTATGAATAAGAGTTTACATTTAAGGCAAATGTCGACTCCATAGCTTGCTATTAGTCTTACCATGCGACAAAAACTCCGATGCCTGCAGTAATATTACAATCATCTTATGTTGGTACACTGTATTAGCCATATTGTTTTATTAAGCCGTTACGTTGTTAAGCTTGGAATAATACTATATAATATAAAACTAGTACAGAATATAAAATGCTAATACTTGATTTGTTGAGCGCTACGAGCATAGATATATACGGCCCGATTCGAACTTTAAGATGTTACGTAAAATATTACGTCTATTTAGATACGATATGGATTAGATATGTCAGTGTCAAAAGTAACGTTTCTTCAAACCAAAACTTTAAGTTCGAATCGGGCAGGTGTGAATTGACATTGATTTGGCATAGTCTAACCTACGAAAAGCTCTCTTAATTTTTTGTGATAATATATAGCCCGCACAGTATCGGGTAGAAGCGTCAATTCTGAAATACTTTGTGAAATGGGTTTCGTTTCTATCTCCAGCCTAATAGAAGAATTTAAATTCGTTTGTTATTAAAAAAATATTAAACGGGTATTTTTTTTTATCACATTATACATCAGTTCTTTTTAAATTTGATATGCATGCTATTAATATTTCTACGACCACTTTTTGCCAATGTCACAATTTAATGTACCCGACATGGTTTCTTTGATCATAAATATTCCCGCTTAGCGCCTAAAACGGACAGGGGTGACAGCTTAACCCTTAGCACTTCGCCTAGCCTTCGTCTAGGCAGGCACTTAGCGGTGCCTAGTCAACCGTTTGCCGGCTTTAAAGGAGCTGGAGGGGTCAACGAACTGTGCGTAATAATTATAGATTCATCCTTACGTTTCAAGGCGGGTTAAAAGCTTTAGGAATTGAAGAGCTTTGTAAGGTTTCTGGATATTTCGAAAAATACTTTTTTAAATATTATAATTATTTTAATAATTAATAAATATAAACGTAATATTTAAAAGCGGTTTTAAAATGTATTTTAAAGATTTCAAAATAAAACTTAGCCCAAAGTTTAGTTTGATCGAACTGACGCTCGTCATTTTGCCGACTGCTATTTTCAGAACTTCATATACTAAGTACCATTAAGCATCTGCTGACAGCATGAATTACTTAATAGAATAGTATTAATAACTTTACATTCGACCATCAAATTGGTATAATAGCTACAATAGGGAGTATAAAATGTTACTGTTACATTTGAAATGTTATTGTAATTGCAATACGATCATAATATTATATGCTGAAATATTTTAAACGCTCATAATTCTATTGACTCTTTGACATCCATTTCATTACTAAACGCGCGACTTCACAAGCACGACAGACTCAGCAGTTCCTCAATATAACAAGTTATCTCATCAAACAAAAGTTCCGCTCACAGTGGGACAATACTCGTATATAGCTGTTTCACATACCAGCGGAGCGATCTAAAACTTTGTCACGACCCGACAGAATTTCAATAAAGACTGTACAAGAAATATCGTCAGTAGGGCGACCCCAGTACCCCAGTAATGGGCAATCTTATAGGAAACTAAAGAGCAATATCAGTACCGATATGTTCGGTTTATGAGGAATTTTTGGTACGCAATATGTTTATTTAATGGGACCATAATTTCAGAGCATGCTTTACGCGTGGCGTGCACGAGAACCGTTTATTATTGGCAAATTTATTCTACGTATAATATTCGTATAAGCGACCTTTGACAATGCTGGATCATGGATCTATAGAGGCTACTGCG
The DNA here is from genome assembly GCF_910591565.1 of Cydia splendana. NCBI lineage: Eukaryota > Metazoa > Arthropoda > Insecta > Lepidoptera > Tortricidae > Cydia > Cydia splendana. Next base: position 4,564,964 of record NC_085976.1, on the reverse strand, counting down.
TAGTATTGTACAGCGATCTGCAAAAGTGCATACCCACGTTATGATGAATTCCATTCATAAAGTGCGTATGCATTTTGCAGCTCGTGTTGTACTTAGAGAAAACTTCATGTTGCATTTTGCCGCGATATCGTGTCAGGCGCAGTAAAAAGTACGTAAACTCTCATTTATTTAATTTGTGGTAAGTATGGTAAAACGTAAACAATTAAAAAGCATTGAAAATATTATCAACCAGTAATAATAATGCATAGATTTAGTTAAATGTCTTTTAGAAAACACTGTCCTGCAAATAGCTGAAAAATGAAATGGTGCATAGCTGAGTGAAAAGTGGCATTTAATTCGACGTCCGCAAATCCAAGATTAGTGCGGACATGGACCGATAACACAACATAACTTTCACATGCTCGTATCTCTACGGAATGTATCATTCTAAAAACAATCCTGTATTGTTCACATTAGAGTTGACCTATCCATACAACAGACACATTCGATGTTAGGAAACTAAGTGGAACTGCGGTTGTCCCTTGCGCTCATTACTAGGGTATTTTTTCGCATGCTCACCCCAGATAAATTCCGTCGTGAGGGGAGATGTATGAGATAACAGGAGCATTATCGAAATACCGATGTCTTCGTATTAAAGCGGAAAAACTGAGAGTTTAATTTCGATTTATTGTCAAGGGGGGTCCGATAAAGGTTTTTGATTCGTTTGTTTATTTATTTCCAGTAAAAAAGTAAACAAATGCAACAGTAGAATGTAGATAGCTATTGAAAATCCAATTTTATCATCCGTTTCTGGGTAAGTCGGCTAAAGAATCGTAAAGTCAGCGCGAATCATACAGCGTATTGATGTGAATTTAACCCTCCGTTAGCCCCCTTCTATTTTCCGCGTTTTGATTTTCCCTTGATTGGGTTTAAAATGCCCTCCCGCTATTTTGATAAAGCCCACAACAAATGAAGGCCCTTTCGGCCCCTTTATGAATAAAGAAATGAAAATGATAGTGAAATACCTATTTTAATAATATTTGATTTTACAACTTCGTATTTCACATAAGAACTACCTAATATGTTAGTGAACAATATGATCAATTTCAACATGTAATACACCCATTTGACCAGACCAATGTCTGATCAAAATGAATTAGCTAATGAAAACTTTCGGGTTAATTACAACGTATATAGTTCGAGTCATACATACCCACTATAATTCGCGTTGTTCAATGAATTTACTTAAATATACCTGTTCATTATACCTACTGTGATGTATAGAGGTAATAATAATGGGAAATATAAGTGTTATAATGTATAACAAAACTACCTACTCACTGCATTTCTCCAACTTGCTCTCATGTAAAATATTTGCAAGCATGCTCTAAAGTTGTACCCTTCTAACACAAACGAACATAATAATATGAGCTAAAATAGCATGGCAGATACGTTTTTCTATCCGCGGAGGGTGAAAGAGCGCTTTCGCGTTTTAATATTGCATTCGCAGAGCGAAGCTCTTGTGCAAACACGGGTTCTGTGGAAATGCAAATCATTTCACACGTGGAACAATCGTAAAAATTGGCTCCTACGCTTTCTCTGCATTTGATTTCTTTGCCAATTCAGCTTCTTTATAGGAAATATAAATTACATTCCGTTGAGTCGATTTAAAATATGAATATGTACCTATTTATTTAGGTGTTAATTTTATTATAAAGTAGTTTTATATAAGTATTTCAGATTCATTGTTTATTGACCAATAAATTATTGTAAGTAGTTCTTCTATATGGAAGTGATTGAGTATAATTTTAGTCCTATGTGTAGCTGATTTACAAAGTGAAATGTACATAAGGTTACAAATCGGGAGTGCTCTCATGGTCATTTGGTTAAAGAAAAGAAAAGTTTAGTTATTATAACTTTTATATTTTTATTAGGTATTTAGAATAGAAATAAACGTCCAATTACTTAATTTCTAAAATAAATATATATAATTTACTCATTCTTTTCGTATTCGTATTATATCTATCTTATTTTGAGGAGTTTTTACCTACATTATTAGACAATAAGGGGACTGTACTTATTATAAGACGTTCCACGCTTGACTGAGTTCAAATTCAGTGGCACTTCGACAAACTTTTTAATGAACTCGTCAAACGTCAACGCCCTACACTAGACGACGACGTGTCATCAAAAAGTCGTAGAGTTCAATCATACCCCAGGTGGCATCTCTTCGGACAAGCACGGGGCAAGCCAAAATAAATTTTCTATCCCCAATCATTCCAATCACGTTCTACCGAATTTGTCATATTGGATTTTGGAGAAACACGCCCGTCACACATTTCCCCCCCTGTCAGAATGCGAAAATGAAAACATGTATCATTCTTGTGGACTTTGCAAATTGCACCCAATGTTAACGGTTTTAAAGACCAAATTAAAGTAATAGATAAGCAAGATTGGAATAAGTATATAAACTTTTTTGTCGCAATTCGTAATGTAAAGACAGAAATTATTCAAATTATTGCAGTCTCCTAAAATCAATAGGAAGTAAGAACAATACTGTAACAGAAAATGCAAGCTTAGTTTCTTAGAGACGTACAAGACTGTTCGAAATCAAATTTACACCCTAAAATAAAATGACTTGTCTTTAGCCAATAAAATAAATGTACAGAAAGAACTAAGGGTAAGGGTGGCGTATATTGAAATAAAGAATAATGTGACTTTTATACCTCTATTGCGTTTCAACCGTGTAAATAAGTAATGATTAGATTAGTTTTAAAATAAGCGTCCTAATTTCCAAAATATTATCATTAAATTTTTGTTAACAACTTGGAAATGATTTTAGTACTTTTTAACTACATATAGGTACATTGAAAAAGATTTATTACAGTGCATATTGCTGATAATATTAACAAACGTTAGTGTTTTTGGTATCAAAGCCAAAGGAAAATATTTTAAAGATTATACGTTTTGTTTCAGTTTAATAATTGAAGTTTTAATTATTAATGACCTTTTGTAAAACACGTGTAAGTAAGAAAAATATTACTATTAAAACTATTGAAACGGATTATCTCGCGTATATTGAATTCATACTACATCCCGACGTTTCGAACCCTTTACAGCGTTCGTGGTCAACGGGTGAGGAAAAACTACACTGTGCAAAAACTACTCACTTATAAAATAATGAACCATCATAAACTATACATTTTAAGGCTAGTTCTACATTACAACTATAAAGATGATGATGATGGATGTAGTATGCATTCAATATACGCGATAAGAAAAATGTTCCTAAAATTTTCTGTTAACGTATTTTTGGGCCATCATGTATGTACAAACAGCAACACTCTTAACTGTACATCGGTGGACCTTATGCATTTTGTAATAAAGTTTACGAACTGTCAGTTAACAGTGTGGGCGATGCATGGTATGTAGGATGTTTTCAGTAAGTAAATGAAACACACGAAACACTGGCAAAACATTCTTCATTATATTTCGTCAGACTGGTAAAACACATATTTACAACCATATTATTATTAATTATCATATATTTATATGTAACACCTGACGTATTTAATCTCGTGGCTCGGGACCCTGGATGTGGATTTATAATTATATTATTTCTACTTACATTTATTGTTTGAGAATGTTTATGTATATGTATACGCCATACGATTAAAATAAATACCGAAAACACGTGGTAGCACCGTCATCTGCCGTTAAAGAAGTTACCTCTACTTCTTTGTACACACACATGTAAACATTATACCTTGCTTTTACCAAACAGCACATTTTAGTGGAACTACTGGCACTTACGTCGTTCTGAACCTGTTAGGCAACATTCCACGTCTGTTTGTTAACACCGCAATAAGGAGTACTCCGAGCGCTTCGGAACACAAATATTTGTTCCCAAACTACCGGAGAGGTTGTAACGAATCGATAGCCAATAGTAACACTAAAAGGTCTAACTCAACTAGTAAGTAAGAGGTAATCAGCGGTGTTGAAGTTTGACTAAAATGTGTTGAACCGGTATGAGTTGAGTAGAACGTAATATAAGAAGAACGCAGAAAAATTACGACAGAATTTTTCATAGAAAATTAATTGCGTTTTGAAATATTCATCGTCATTAATGTTAAGATGATTTGGGATGATTTCGGAAGCGGGGTAATTTAAAAAAAACCGGACAAGTGCGAGTCGGACTCGCCCACCGAGGGTTACGTACTTTTTAGTATTTGTTGTTATAGCGGCAACAGAAATACATCATCTGTGAAAATTTCAACTGTCTTCACGGTTCGTGAGATACAGCCTGGTGACAGACGGACGGACGGACGGACAGCGCAGTCTTAGTAATAGGGTCCCGTTTTACCCTTTGGGTACGGAACCCTAAAAATGGCAAATATCTATAAAACCAGAAGGAATTCATACTTAGCAACATTTACGCTACTGCACGCTTTACCAAGGCTGTTGCTACAGCCGAACAGAAATTTGCTTCTAGTGTAGTAGAGTCAGACCAAGAATAGTCTGCAGCGGATTTGATAGCTCACGCAGTGAAAGTGTTATTTTAAACGTCAAAATTCTATGAAATTATGACGTATAAATGACACTTGCACTGCGTGGGCTATCAAATCGGCTGCAGACTTGTTTTGGTCCGACTCTAGATATTTGCCATTTTCTAAATGAGGGCTTTCATAATTATGCACCTTATTATCTATATCAAATATATAGTATGGTACCGTTAAGCGGGGTGAGTAGGTTTCGCGGGGAGGGGTGGGTTATGAAACCCCAGAGAAGGTTTGAGAGGGGGGTGAGAAGGGATTTTAAGGCTACTGCTACAAAAATAGTATATGGAGCTATAGTAATACGCATAATAAAAAAAAATCGATCCAACAATCTTCCAAAATCATCTTTGTATGAAAACCCCTCTCACCCCAAATACGAGGCACTACGGGGTGAGGTGGGTTTTCCTCTTTATCGTCAAAGTTATGAAATGGAACTACCCAAAATAAAATACAAACGTCCGGAACACTTATTATATACACCATTCAGTTTTCATATGTAAAAATAAAATGTTATCGAGGTTTGAATTTCAGTTTTGACCCTACTCACCCCATTTTACGGTATGATAACTTTGCACCGATTTTGACGGGACAAAAATGTGGAAGTCCTTTAATTTCATTGGACACTTCCACATTCTGCTACTGCAAAATTTGTGCAGTGTTAGCTTGATGCGACTCTAACTTAACATTATACATAATTAAGCGACTACTATAACGGTAGAGATGTATTTCAAGAGCATGTATCCGTTGAAAGATTTAGAGGCAATAACGTTGTAAGCAATTCGATCTCTTTGTTCGATCGGATTAGTCTGGGCGAAGATTGGTCGGCGGTGCCATTGTCGCCAAGTAATGAACGACTCGCAAAAGGTATATCAAGTATCTAGACTACCGACACCCTAGGAGGGCTATGATGGTCGGTTTTTTATCATTTGTCACCATGCCTGTCAATTTGTAACAAGTTTGTAAGTGTGAAAGTGACACATGATATGACAAGTGATAAAAATGCGGCCATGATCGCCGTTGGAGTTCGTTTCAGATGTAACAACCTGTTACGGTTCTGATTTTATTTTGAATAATGGTGGATCTTAGACGTCTGTAGAATAAAACCAACACCTCGGATCGTGGTCTAGGGATGCAATAATGCTACAATCATGGTTATATTGTAATTGCATTTAAATGTGGTGGAAGTGGGAGTTGGAAGGGGTAGACCTCGGCGGACTTTCTCTGATCAGATCGGGGAAATCCTGAAGTAAGGCCAGGTCAAGAGCACCCTAAACCGGCGGGCGTGTATAAGGAATGTTATGAAAGTGAAGGATGCGAAAGAGGTATGTCAGGATCGTAGCAAGTGGAAATCCGTGGTCTCTGCCTACCCCTCCGGGAAATAGGCGTGATTATATGTATGTATTTAAATAAACAGATTAGAATACATACTTAAATACTTAACTAAGCTTAAAACATGACTAAGTTTTAATAGGTGCTTCGGTATATTAATAGACCTAAGGATCGGTTACGGATTACTAATAATATAACTTTGATGCTTTCTGATGCCTCAAATATCAGAATAATATTATCTCTGTAATAGAACCCTATTCACCCGCCCAGAATGCTTGAATGTCTCTCGGAACTTTCGCAAAACAGATGTATTCATATTCATACATAAGCATGAGGGTATGAAAGCCAAGCGTTCTTCAGTCTTCATTTAATATCGTGGAGATTTTTTCATAAGAGCTGTCCTCATTTAGGGTTTTAGTTGACTTTTAGCGTGTGCTTATATATTTTCTACTTATTGTTATAGAGAAATGTGTGTTTCTTTGTAGATACTCTTAAATTGTTGTAACGGTTAAATTCTTCTTAAATTTGGTAAGATACATTTTCTAATTGCGTATCTATACTCGATCTAGGTACTCATAAGCTCATAACTAACTCTTTATATAACTTTATATAACCCACAGCTCGCCCGGAACTAGCAAATGTATTATTATGTAATTCGTCCGCCCCAAGTCCTGTTTCCGTCAAATTATCCGCGTTTACCTATGATGAGTTGCACAAAATCATAACGCAGCAAATAGCTACAAAAAACACCTGCGATATATACGACACCTCAACTATGTTACTCAAAGTTGGACTTCCGTTTGTAATAGCTCAACTAACAAATATTTTCAACCAATTAATAAAAATAGGTATTTATCCGCGCATACTTAAGAAAGTAAAAGTAGTACCCGTTTATAAGGGCAAAGGCCAAAAAAATGACTTAAAAAACTACAGGCCAATCAGTATAATACCCACTATGGCCAAAGTGTTCGAAGCTGGCATAAGTAATCGGCTGTATAACTTTTTAGAAAAGTTTCAATTACTACACTTCAAACAATATGCCTATCGTCGAAATCGCTCATGTGTGTCAGTTATCCGCGAAACATTACAGAACATAATGCAGGCCAAAGAAAAACATTTACACGTAGCCATAGTTCTCTGCGATATGACACGCACATTTGACCTTTGCGATCACAACGTCTTAATCAAAAAGTTTGAGCACTACGGGCTGCGCGGCCCTGTTTTGAGTTTGATGATCGACTTTTTAAAGGAAAGACAGCAATTAGTTGTAATAAATAATGGATCAACAAAATCGGATGACGGCTGTGTTGACATGGGGGTCCCCCAGGGGTCGTCCTTGGCTAATTTATGCTTTCTATTGCAAGTCAATGACTTACCAGACGCGGTGGACGGCAATATGTTCGTCTTTGCGGATGATGCTTGCGATATACTAACCGCCCCTAACATAGACTGCCTAGAAGCATTGATTGCTCGTGACGTTCATAAACTCCTCCACTGGTTTTCTGTTAACGGACTCGTCCTAAATGTAGCAAAAACCCAGGTTCTTCATTTTAACCTGGGTGGCAGACCTCCAAGACCGCTCGCTGTAGTCATTAACAGCACAACACTCCCACAAGTCACTTCTGCCAAATTCCTGGGCGTTACCCTCGACACATCACTAAAATGGGACACCCAAATTCAATTAGTCTGCACAAAGTTAGCAGGAATCTGTTTTGCACTTAAAAGACTGTCTATTATTCTTCCACAGGCCCAAGTGCGTGGCAGTTATTTTGCCCTTTTCCATTCTGTGCTAAACTACAGTCTCGAATTTTGGGGAGTCGCCGCTGACTGGCATCGCGTCTTCGTGCTGCAGAAACGAGCTGTAAGAATAATAGCCAACGCCCCTCCCGGCTCACCAGCTCGTCAACTATTTACATCATTACGAATAATGACATTACCATCGCAGTACATTTTCAACATCGCGAAGTTCGTAAGAACCAACATTGACGCATTTCCCCTCAGGGCGGGTAACCTAAGAAGCCTAAGATACAGGAACAGAGGTATACTTGAAACATCTAGATTCAGACTAACTAAATCTACCAAAACGACGTATGCTATGGGCCCCAAAATCTATAACGCTATTCCTGAAGATATAGCCAGTATATCAAATGATAATTCATTTTATAATAAGTTAAAAAAATGGCTAATTGACAATGCCTTTTACGACATTAATGAAATATTGTAGAACACAGTAAAATAGAATAATTTTCATGAGTAATTTTATTACATAGGTAATTTGTGTACGTACAATAATTAATTTTATTGTACACATTTGTGCATAATTTTCATATCATTATTTTGATGCTTAGCTTAGTTATTATTTCACCGTTTGTATATTTGACGTGTAATGTATGTGTACATTATTAATAATAAATATGAATATGAATATGAATATAGCTTCTACTCGGATCGCAGTGAGGCAAACTGTTGATCTACTAATCTTAGTATCTTTCAACCTGTCCACAGCTATGGTGCTCAAATCAAAAGACCTAGAGTTAGACCGTAAAAAGTCTGCAGCGATTTTGATAGCCCACGCAGTGCACGTGTCATTCTAAACGTCAAACTTCTATGAAATTATGACGTATAAATAACACTTACACTGCGTGGGCTATCAAATCCGCTGCAGACTTTTATTGGTGCGACTATATAAAACTTGCGTGTCTTTCGGAGACTTTCTATAAGCGCAGCGCTACTTATCCCATTCAAGTATGACATTTACGAGCACATTATAATTACACTAGAGAAGCCTCAATACCTTTTCCTACAGTAAACGTCTCCCTAAATCTCACGTCCCTCAAACTGAAGTCACTCGGTCATTCTTTTCTTAAAGACTTGAGAGGGTGAAAATGAAATTAAATTCCGAATGAAAGGAAGATCTGCCGTGATAAAAGGCTATGAATTATGCTCGTAGAAGGTTCTAGAGGGGCCAGGAACAATAGTTTAATCGTCCAATTAAGTGTTTGTGTGAGTTCAAAGCGTTTTCGTCTGAATTTCAAGAATGTGGAAGGGGTATTTAAGACACGTTGACGTTTGGTAAGAATTATGAGGATGAGCGAACATTTGTAGTTATCAGCGTACTTAGGATTACATGATGACTATTGTGGTCATTAAAATTAGACTTACCGCCCGATTCGAACTTTAGGATACGTCAAATATTACGTCTAGATACGATATGGATTAGATATGTCAAACAAAATTAAACACGTCACTTTTGACACTGACATATCTAATCCATATCGTATCTAGACCAAATATTTGTCAACATGTTTTTGAAGTGAAAACTTCTTTAGCGGCGCTGAGCACTTTTTGATGTGGGGAAAAAATGATAAACTCGGGACAGCGTAACGCGTAACGCGAAGGCGTCTCTCCTCTCTTTCTACCGCACGGCGAAAATGTATGCCTGAGCCGGCTGTTTCATGTAGGCGGCGCAGGGCGCTTGCGTGACAAAATGTCATGTGTGACGGACAATGTTATTCACCAAAGAACTTTAGTCATAACGTATCATAATCAGGTCAATTATTTAAAACTGGACTTTTATATTAAGCAATAAAGCTCAATGTTCTAATCTTGTACGGACTGAAATACGAGGATCTCACAGTTACATTCTAACTTTATATCACTCCAATATAATTCAATAATTCAATAAAGTCTCATCTTGATGAAATCGCTAATAAAAGTGAACTCTAGTACTGGTGAATAAAACTCAAAATATCATGACCAAGTATATTTAGATGCGAGGTCTGCAAGGTAACTTTACAATTTCTATTCGAATTTTAAACAATTAACGCTACAAATTTAAGTTCACTGGCCAGCAATTTCGGAACTAAAGTTTTTCAATAGAAAGGAGGATGGGTCAATTATACATAGTGCTGCAAACATTTTGGACTAGTTATTGAGTTTTCACTTCTGTCGGCACTCCCGGAGTGCAACCCGTTGTTTTTTTGTCATCTGTGTTTGTTTGTCATAAAAATAAATTTATTTCTATTCTAAAAATATTTGACGTGTCTTAAAGTTCGAATCGGGTCGTTATTGTTGCCTGCCATTTCACGCGCACCTGTTATTTCAATATATGTGACGTTCCACGGGAAAAGGTACCTTATGAGGGTTTCTAGTTTCGGAGATATGAAATGTTTTGTAAAGAGGTGAAAAAATGCTCAATTTTTTTTTATTGTGTAATCTGAAACCTTAATGCGTAACGTTTGTTTACCTGTTTTTATTTTTGTTATAAGTTAGTTATAAGCCTAGTAATGTCGTCTCAGAGTTTAGTAGAAAAGGTACCTTATGGAAAAAAGATTGAAAATTCCCAAAAAAACTAGTCAATACGGGAAAAGAAGTTTGGTAGAGAACTGTATTAGCATTCTGCAAAACTAATTTGATAATTTCAGTTCTGGTTGGGGCGCCTCGCAAATATTATAACCGTACATAGACCGACATCACAAATCCAAGTAGCCTGCTATTATACCAAAGTTACTCTCGTCAAGTCTTTCTTAACTAGAATAATCTTCATTTGGTTTGGTCGCATGCAGTAAATCAGCCATTGGTTTGCTGAAAAATGCCAATACCCGACGCATTACCTTATGGAATATCTGAGGTCATTGAACCTCAATGCCGCTTATCTTCAATAGCAACCGAAATATATTATTGATAAGAAATAGACGATTTATACCATCTTAACCCCAAAATATTATTAGTTTATCCTAACTGTTCCATCATCATCATGCCTCATCATGTAACTTAATCACAAGGTACCTTTTCATTACATACAAATTATTGGTCTTTTTTAAGATTATTATGACGAAGAACTAATTAAATTTGGGGCAGTTTAATGTAAATTAATATTTTCTATTCATAAAAGATAAACTGTAATATGATTGATATTTTGTAGTGATGTATTATTAGATTTATTTCCATAAGGTACCTTTTCGTAAATGTATGGAGCAAATACTGTTATTGTTATGTAAGTTTAAAGTGGCATAAGGGGTTAAATATAGTATTTAGTTGGGGTTTTAGGTTTTATTTCATTTGAATGACAGAATTTATTTCATATGTGCTCAGAAAAATTGATTGTGTGTCACATTAAAAGTAAAAATATTCAATTTTGTGATTTTATATGAAAAAGTCAGAAAATACATTTTCACCTCTAAATCGGTATTGTTTTTTGCTTAAACTGTCTGTCAGTGTCGTTTTCTAATAGATAGAATTTAAATCTTGAGAGCTCATTGCAATCAATCGTGAAAATGAAATAAAACTTTATTTTCAAGAGATTGGCTAGTATACACATAAATCAGTCGATATCAAAAGTTTCTATTTGCATTACAGAACAAGTCGCAATATTTTTTTAATCTCACATATATAAGGTATTATTATTTGTAGTCAACTATGTAACTTACTTCAGGAACATAGTTTTTTAGGCGGCTAAACTTAAAACTTCTCTATCGTAAAGTTGCTAATTTCACAACATTATTTTCAAAAAATCATATCTCTGTAACTACGCAACCTAGAAGGTTGATCTTTTGTGTTATCGATAGCTTATTTATTGTAGATTACTGGGGTATGCATAACTCCATACCCGCCATAAGGTACCTTTGACCGTGGGACGTCACATATCATTATCATGATCACTGTGGGTAATTGTGCGAAAAAGATTTCGACGAAATAGCAGGAGGTACTAACAGCAACACGCTTACTGACCAAAGAAGACTTTATTCAGTTGAAATATTTACTAATTTTTCAGTTGGCTGTCTCGTTGGTGATAAACATGAACACGCATCATCATAATGCGCTAGTTAGTTTTCGAGGAACGATATATGTGTATATATGTGATGCAATTTTTTGTACCTACTAGTAAAAAGATGAATAATTTGGTCGAGTTACGCTTTTTATTAATTGGACACATGCCAAGTATTGACATGTTTTTGGGATGCAAGCCTAAAAATAAACGTATTTGTTTGAAAGCACCTAATGAAGATTTAGTGCACACTATCCTATTTTGAAAAGTGCTTTTTCGCAACTATAAATCGGGCACTTACTATAAAGCCAGCTGCGAGTAAGCCCATTCATTCATATTCATAGTCTAAACTGGTGAGGCCGTAAATTGAGCATCGGGCCTGTTTCGGACGGCCGTGTGGATCGGTCATAATTTTCGATTTCACGAACAATTGAACCGAACCAGGCGCTCAAGTGCCGCATAGAATTAGAGCTGTTATTACCATTTATTGGCAAGGAAATAATTATATTTCATTTATGCGCCAGGAGGTGTTAGCTGCTCGGTGCAATCATTAAACTGTTGGGTGAAATTACTGGAGCGCAACGTCAGGGATAAATCAGTTTTCTTCAAAGTTAAAGAAGAAATGTTTTTAACATAATCATCAGTCATCACTATCAACTTTTTTGGGTTCGTGAGTTTCTGTATTTGTTAGATATTTTTTTCCAAAAAATATATTTTTGTTTAATTGATAAATAGCAATCAAACTAACAAGGTTTTACTTATTTATATGTTTTCTGATTAAAAAAAAAATAAAAAATAAAAAATTTAAACTGTTTATTATAAATAAATTTTACAATATTTTTTTATGTACTTAACCTAATCTACACTATAATAGATTATTAGCTAAGTGATAATAATTAACATCATTAGAAATATTTTAAGTATACTATACGAACACTCAATAATATCTCTAACACTATACATAAATATGAAAATAACAATTTGATGATCTGCGACTCAGAAGCTTACCTATCTCTAGATAAGTGGAAATAAAACTACAGTAACTTTAAATTGAAATGGCTTTTAGCTGTCCCGATTTATCTTAATTTAGTAGACCACGTAATCGCCTCAATTGGGCTTTGTTACTAACTACGAACCACTTTGAATAACGAGCTGGCTAGTCCCTAAGGTTTTAACGTAACGCTGTACTAGAAAATATTACCTAATTATTATATTAAAAGTACTAACCCTGTGCAATAAATAGACAATTATTATAGAAAAATAGTAGTTACTTACATGATTTATTTATTTATTTATTTATTTATTTAAACTTTATTGCACAAAAGAAAACTTATCGTACAAAAGGCGGACTTAATGCCAAAAGCATTCTCTACCAGTCAACCTTAAGGCAAAGCAGAGAGATTCTGGGCGGTGCAACTGCTACTACTACTAACAAAATTTAATATAAGGACGCAACGCGAATTTAAAGAATTTTAACATACATACGCAAGTACATCAAAATATACACGATACATATAATATAAATATACATATAATAAAAATATAAATATACATATATATATATATATATATATATATATACCTAACATTAAATATATACAATAAAATATATAACTTATATAACTAAACTATGATTAATGTGATTTCATAGCAGTTATGAATTTATTCTTATTTTGTAGGTTATTGATGCTGAACATTTGACAACCTAACCTCACCACTTTGAAGCTTAACCCATTCACTGCCTAAATTTGGGAAGCTTCGCACTGAAATGTTCGTACTGTATCCGCAGTAACACATCGGCAGTGTCACGTTTTCGAAATGCATTGCGCCTGCAATGGCGTATTTTCACTACCGATGTGTATATTATTATATTGAAAAGCTAAGGGAAATGGCAGCCTCTTTAACCAAAACGTAGTTAGTAACTTTACTAATTGAATGGAAGCCAAACTACGTTTAACATAAGTATAGGTACCGTTGCTCATAGCACTACAACATCTGTCAGAATTATAAACATATAAAACTAAACATTATATACAGTAATACAAAAAGGTATATTTCTTTACGGAAAAAAAAACAATGCACAGATTATGCAGTCTTTGATCGTGCCTTTTCCGTGACCCAAATTTAAATGAATATCGCCCGATGACTGCCCTTTAGCTGCTAAATATTCCCTTATTTGTCCATTTGTCGGATCATTCCCCCCGAGATTTAAAATAGTCATCTGTTGCGAGATCTGGAAGTTAAATTAGTTCATTACGCTGCGAGATGAAATTTCCTTAAAAGGATTTGAAAAAACCGGATTTGCGAGTAGAGAGTAAGAGTGTCGTGGTTTTTCAAATGAGACTCGGATTTTTACTTGAAACAAGCGACATCGTAACTAACGTATTGCTACGGCTTAGATTGGTGAATATTCCTGATACCATGTTTATTGTTAGACATATGATAGAGACTTAGATTTGTAAAGTTTAGTTCACTGTAATGAGTGTTATAACATGCTTCTGGTACCTATTTACTACGGCAATAACTGGGATATTCCCGATTCTTTCATACAAAATTGCTGTAGTCATGGACCTACAATAATTCAAATACATATACCTATATACAATGAAACGGTAATAAACTGCTAAATTTTAAAAAATCCAATCAAAAATCTGTGTAAAGATTAGGGTGGTTCACGTTTGTATGGGAAAAATTCAAACTCTAGTTAGAAGAAGCGGCACCCCCTCATTTTGTTACACTTGTTATGTTGACAAAATACGCCAAGTTTTGTAATCTTATCTCAACTACAAGGGGGTGCTCAAACACTTTAAAAATTTTTCAAAGTTGTATGAAAACCAAAAAAATCAAGTTATTATTTTTTAGATTTTTATGTAAGTAGTGGTTATCACATTATTTGAAAGTGTGATTTAAAAGTTATTAAGTAAAAAAATATTTTTATTTCTATTTTTTATGATTTTTTTAGGTGAAATTCAAAAAATCTTACTTTTGAAAAATTATAAAAAATAGAAATAAAAATGTTTTTCTACTTAAAAACTTATAAATCACATGTGCAAATAGTGTGAAACCAGATACTTAAATAAAATTCTGAATAATAAATACTTTTTTTTTTGGTATTCATATAACTTTGAAAATTTTCAAAGTGGTTGAGCACCCCCTTGTAGTTGTGATAAAATTACGAAACTTGGTGTATTTTATCAGCATAATAAGTGTAACAAAATAAGGGGGTGCCCCGTAGGAAAATAAAAATAAATATTTTTTGGGCCACCCTAGTAAAGATCCTTATTCTAGTTTCTTTTGCATTAGCGCAAACGCTAATTCTCAAAGTACTCGTAATGCTAGTAGTAGATACCTACGTTACCCCGAAATCTAATACGGGATTGACCTGGAAGCATTATTACAAAGTAATTCAACCGTAAAGGAATTCATAATGAGGCAATCAACGATAGTTCACCACGTAATTGCATATCGACTCCGGGTACAAATAATAGGTTGGCCCAATTTTGATGTTTGGATAATCATAGAATGACTCTTAGATTGTCAACTTATGAATAAATAAGTACCAGGTGATGATACCTACCTACTTACGAGTAAGTTTAATTTTGATCGAATTTAACCTAATAGTCATATAATATTACTGTGTTAGACCTAGTTGTGAAAGCTTTATCACCTGGAGCGGGAAGATAAACTATGTTTTTTATCAAGAAAATCCTTTTTTAGCTCGTCAAATCTCAATGATAGTGTAAAAATGTACAGTTGACCGTTAAAACTTGTAACTTGTCTCAAACTTTTTGAAAGAAACTTGTTACGTATTTGTTCGAGAGGTGTTCTTGTTTGTCCAGTCCCTTTGAGAATATAACTTTAGAAAAGTACTTACTTCGACGCTCTGATTATCCTCCTTTAAAGCTTTCATTAAGTCTTTAAAATAATCCCGTGGAAGTAAAAATTTGTACCCAAGGATTATTATACATTCACTTAGGAAATTCAAACGCATCCTGGTCTGTTACAATCGCATAGAAAATGCAAGCGTTCGTGGTTGGCCGGTATCTTACTGATCTCCGATTTCACATATTTGTTAATGTATCTTAAGGTCATAGTTACATTGGTTAGCCAAGGAGATGTGAATATAGGGTCTTACAGGAGTCCTTATAAAGGGGATCTTTACAAGATAAACTGCCATTAGCTAATCCGAGGGCGGGCCCGCAGTAATTCAGCGGGGGCAATATTGCTTATGGTCCAACCGCTTTAATGAAATAAAATTAGCATATCCTCAAGATTTATGCACGAAGCGCAGGGCATTGGAAAACAATGATGCTTGGGATGGATTCAAATGGGAGTTGTTTCTTGTGTGTAAGCTGTTGGATCTATTAAGGTTTTTAAACAGCTGTTGCTTTGTTTGAACTCTTATGTTAATACACAGGTTTAACTGAAACCGTCTCATAACTTAAGTTTTTTTTATCGAATCAGAGGTATATAGTGATAAATGCCTCATGTGTTGCTAATTACATTTCATTTCATTCTTAGTTTATGGCAATAATTAGTAAATACAGGGTTATTTATTAAAATACTAAGGGCCATGTAGGCATTCGGGCCGCCGATGACGAAAAAATACGCGAAAAGTTTAATATGTACAGTTTATTTTTACACAGTATTTACACAACACATAAAGTACACAGAATATATACAACTAGAGGCAATTTACACATTTAAAATACAAACTATGTGCAAAACACAAAACATTCGTTGCTACCATTCGCAAAGGAAAACTCACAGTGAAAAATATTTACAAAAACAAAAGACGCGCGCTGGCCGCGGCATTCTTACCGGCCAGCACGCGCGCAGCACGGAGGTTGGTAGGTCCGTCGCCTACATTCTCCACCCCAGTGCTGGCTCAGCACTCATTTACTATTGGGATTCGTGCAACGCGTGTTGCCGAACGCCTCAAAGTTCCCGACTTAGTCTTCAGCTCAACCATGCGCACCCGACCATCTGCTCCCGGGAATACTTTGACTTACCACACGTTCCGGCGAGCTCCAGGGTCCACTATCAGCACCAGGTCACCTACCTGCAGAGGCCTCTGTTCCTGGTTCCATTTTTGTTGTGGTATCAAAACCGGCAAGTACTCTCTGACCCAGCGCTGCCAAAACATATCTGCTAGAAGCTGTGACTTGCGCCATTGCTTCCGGAGATGTAAGTCGTTATCATTAAAACAACCTAATACAGGTAAGCTGGACGACGCACCGAGGAGGAAATGATTTGGCGTCAAAGCCTCATCACTTCCGGGTTCAACAGATACGTGAGTTAAGGGTCTACAGTTCACTATATTTTCTACCTCGGCTATAAGAGTGCTCAAAGTTTCATCTTTGGGCGCTCTTTCTTTTAAAATTACCTTTAATGAAGTCTTTATGCTGCGCACCAGTCGTTCCCATGCCCCACCCCAATGGGGACTAGCGGGTGGAATAAACGACCACTGGATTCCTCAGTTCGCAGCTTCTCTTTTCAAGACTTCATCATCTAGTTCCTGAACAGCTTTCTTCAATTCCGAATCAGCGCCCCGCAGGTTAGTACCGTTATCGGAATATAAATATCGCAGCCAGCCTCTTCGTGCCGCCATCCGTCTAAGTACCATTATTCCGAACAGAGACGAAAGCAAATCTGGCCCTTTTAGTAAGTGATCATTAAGAGACATACCTTTACATTTAGCGGCCGCGTCAAACACGTGCCTGAGCTTCTTTTCGTTTGGGTTATTCACCCCAAAATGAGGAAGGTACCAGGTCTTGAGCGTCGGTTGCGGCTCCGTCACTTCCATAGAAAAGCTTTCGGGTAACTTGCAATTGTCGTCCTTCCACGGTAATCCTACTTGCCACCTACCGTTAATGAGAGTCGCAGTTTCCTCAAGCTTTGTTTGGGCGGACAAGTCGTCACTGTTCTGCCTTGGCTTACATGTTACACCCATGGCCTCTATAGTAAAAGAGCGCCTCACCACCTCGTGCAACTCGCGGAGGCCGAGTTCAGATTCGACCACAGGTGTGCCGGACAAGAGCAGCGTCGTGTGTGCTTGCGTGGCTGAGCTTTCTACGTGCGGAACCTGCACTGGGCCATGCACGGACCAACCTAGGGGTGTTCGGGTAGCTAACGGCTCATAACGTTTACCTACACATACCTCTAAAGGAATAAACATATGACAATTATCTTGCCCTATTAGCACTTCGGGCTTCATATCAATATTTTCTGACAACTTATTTTTTAGAGTTCTAAGGTGAGAATACTTTTCTAGGTTAATTTGGGATACATTTTGTTCTGGCATATCCAAATCTATTACACCACGAGCCTTAATACTAAACACTTCATTATTTTCACTTGATATATCTACATTAAACACTGTAGTGTTATGCACTGAGTCGTCACCTTTCCACGCACCACGTACGAGCATAGATTGAGGGCGCCCGCGCAATCCAGCGCGGTCGGCGAGCTCGCGGCTAACCATCGTTACCGAAGATCCGTCGTCGATGAATGCGTTTACACTGAAAACGCCATTAGGACCGTGAACTTTAATTGGCACTACCTTCAAAAACACTTTAGTGTCCGTCGCTTTCACGTGGTTTACGGTCTCTACGGTAGGTGTAGTGGGCGGCGCCGACGTCGAAGTTTCGTCCGAGTCCGTGCTCGGTGGATTAGCGCTGTTGCGGCCAGCAAAATGAAGCAACCGATGATGTTCGCCGCCGCAGTTATCTGTATCACACACGGGAGCGGAGCAGGATTCGGCCTCGTGACGAGCTTGCAAACACTTAAAGCACACATTAGAGCGTTTAACATATCGCCAGCGATCCTTACGCAACGCCTTCTTAAACTTCTTACACTCGGTCAGTTCATGTGCAGACATCTTACAGTACTGACAGTTTACGTGAGCAATACTGCGGTTCATCTGGCTGTCCGCTTGCACTAGTACAGCTTGAGCCCGAGTGACATTTTTGTTGGTATAGTGTTGGGTATTCATAGTGCACATTAAACTTGTGTTCGCTGTGGCCGATATCTTTTCCGCCTCTAGGCTAAGAAATTCAGATAATATCTCCAATCGCGGTTTTATGCCTGCCTTTATCTGTACAAAACTATAATCGGACCACTTAGAAATCAGCACTGGTGGAAGTTTGGACAGTACGATTGATGAAATAGTCACATCATGCATATATACATCGCGGCCAACTGCGCGTATCGCTTCAGTAAAGTTTTGTATTTTCACAGAAAATGCAACGATATCACTGTGATACTCGGGCGATACTGGGCGAAGTTTCTTTATATCGTTCATCAATTTGAATAAAATAGTGTCAGCATTGCCAAATTGTAGTTCCAATGTCGCGATGAGCTTGTCAGGCGAGGAAGCACTTATTAAAAGAGCTGACACAGCATCTTTTGCAGCACCACGTAGACACTTCCTTAGCCTCCACATGTTCTCAGCCGGGCTGAAACCGCACACCTCTGTTGACTGCATGTACGCCTGTTTAAACTGTAGCCACTCCATCGGGTCTCCGGAGAACTCAGGCAGGTCTCGCGAAGTACTAATTCTGCTAAGTAGGCTAGCATTCGGTTTATTATTAGCAGAGGCAACGGCTAAGTCTTTAATAGCGCTCGCTAGTATCGCGACACTGTCAGCAGTGACTACCGCCGACTGGCGGTCATTTTGTTTCTCTATGTTACTTACAGAGGCGGCGGCTACGTTGTCATATTCATGTGTGCTCGCGGACGACTTATTACCGGCAGGAGTATGGGCGACAAACGCCGGTTGGCGCAGCTCGACCGAGTTATTACCATTAGTGTGGTGTTGCTGCTCCTCATGTAGTTCCTGCTGCGGTGGTTCGTGTGTGTCGAGCCAGTCCTTGACATCGCTAATAGAGCCCGCATATGACTGTTGCCTACTATTGTTCTCTTCATCTAGCTCGGCTAAGTCCGCCTGTAATTGTTTCTCGATGAGCTGCAACTGAATAGCGGCTTTTTGTTTCTCTGCCTCTAGTTCAAGCCGCTTGCGTCTGGTCTCAATAGAGGATGACATAGAAAGAGACTTACTTTTGCTACGCAGCGACGGTTGTTTGTTACCTTCCATGTTAAATGTACTGTGCAATATTGGTACTTGCAGCTCTTTTCGCGCAGCACTACGCGTTTTCATCACTGCGGCTGGTGGTGTCTTAAACATTTAGATCCGGTTCGAAGTTGACCACTTTTGTAGGCATTCGGGCCGCCGATGACGAAAAAATACGCGAAAAGTTTAATATGTACAGTTTATTTTTACACAGTATTTACACAACACATAAAGTACACAGAATATATGCAACTAGAGGCAATTTACACATTTAAAATAGAAACTATGTGCAAAACACAAAACATTCGTTGCTACCATTCGCAAAGGAAAACTCACAGTGAAAAATATTTACAAAAACAAATCCGCGCGCTGGCCGCGGCATTCTTACCGGCCAGCACGCGCGCAGCACGGAGGTTGGTAGGTCCGTCGCCTACAGGCCACTTGCACCATTCACTAGCCCGGGGATAACCGGTTAAATTTAGGGTAACCATGGTTACCAGTACAATTTGACACTAGGTTAACGGTATAACCGCTTAATCCCAGGTTAGTTGAATGGTGCAAGTGGCGCTAAGGATGACACACGTAACATTCAACGTTTACGTTTAAGTACCTCACGTTTTAATTAGTAAAATGTGCCTACTTTTTTGCTTCCCAAACTTACTGGGTAATTGTGCTCCAACAGTTTTTAAAACTATATTATAACTTCATTTAAGTATCATAACATGATAGTAGTGATGGCTTTATATTTGCATATACACACCAACATACCACGATATAATAATTTTAAAGTACCTACCTATACATTTATTCCGTCATATTTGTGCTCTATAAGGCATGTGCCTAAAATGGCCAGGCTTGAATTCATATTTTTATTTATATTGTCAGAATAGGGTTTCAAAACCTATGTTTCTACATCAGTTTGCATTTGGCAGCTCATCACAGCATCAATCAGGTTCCTCATGCGAACTGAAACTGCGTAACAACAATTACTCAGTTCGCGCACGGACTGTGCTCATGTGCTGTCACAAACATCGCGGTGGAGCGTATTCATTTGCTGCGTTATACAATCAAAACATTGATGCATAAGCAGTACGGATATGATGGTCGTTCTTGTCTATGTGACAGCGTGATAAAACGGTGTTCGTCACTTTCTATCCCACGGTGTTAAAAAGTGACAGTTATTTTATCACGTGGAAAAAGCCATCCATAATACGTCGGCCTATTCGAATGATTTTTTTTTGTTATCAAGCGGTTACGAGTATGTCTACCTCAGCCCAGACGCCCAGGATCGCGCAAAGTGGAGAAAGGCAAGTAGGAAAGCGGACCCTGGCAAAGGCCGGGATAAGAAACGGTTATGTCTATAATCTGTCAGCTGTTAAAATTGACATTTCGTCGACCAGAAATGTCACTTTTGACTTTTGACAGTTTTGACAGCTGAGAGATCAGATTATTACAAATTAATAACAAGATATTACTATCTGAATAGACCTCCAGGATTGATAGTGCACAGACATTTTAATGTCAGATACGGCCGCCGTAAATCATAGACATTGACATTTTTGAAAATGATTAAACTTCGTATCGTAATGAAAACTGGACGCATATTTACTCGTAGGAAAGTGAGTTGTTTCGTGCGGTGCACTGATTTTATAGATAAGCTATAACATATTTTCATATGCATTGTTAATATAAGTACTTAACAACTTTTAATAAAGAATAAATGTTTATTTAATCATTTTTAATTAAACATTCGTTAGTAATATAATAATTGGAATATCAACCTTCCCTAACAATACAGCTAAGTTATGCACGCTTGAACAATAATGTACAAAATCTGTATTACAATCAACAAAATAACCTGCTATTTAATTAATAGCCTACTACTTCTACTACTAACTAACTATTGTTCATAATTTATATTGAGTTAAGTTTCCAGGTTTTCGCACATTATTTAAACTAGACGGAACTCAATCGTGAATAACTGACTTTAGGCTCTTGGGCGCAGGTAGTCTGTCCGTTAAATAATGGTTATATTATTCATGTATGTACTTACTTAAACCTAACTTTGAATTAAAAACACAGTATTGAACAGTAAACAAAACCCAAAAATATGTGGATGTGTTATTAATTGAAGTGAAATGGTAAGCCTGAAGCGCAATTGATAATGCGAATCCATTTATTTGTTCACATCAGGAAATGGATAATAAATCGTTGATTCGATGTCATTTTTGAAAATTATTGGGTTCTGCATTGGCTGTGCGGAAAGTAATTTGAATTTACATTCGGTGCGGTCGCTAAATTTTATTTGGCGGTTGAAATGAAATCGCGCGGATTCGCAGCTATCACAGCCGGCCACAGCCAGCCATAAACTTCATTACACTGGCCTTTACATGATGTGATTTTGAAAATGTAACTAAGTGTGACCCTACAATTGCCTTTGTTATTTTGCATTCATTTAAAAATTTTTTTTTTATCGGAACATAATGATAAGGAAGTTCTGCTAGTGTAGTATTTAATTTTTCTCAAACATGCAATGAAATATTGATGTTATGTTCCTTATAATAGGCTGCGAAGTATGACGTTTCAGGTGCGGCTAGGACAAAAGGTCGTTAATGGAATTTCATACACATCTTGCAGGCCTAGGCCGGCAAAGTCCTCTTTTTTAATTTTCATTTCACAGATATTTGTGACACAGCATCGTGGCATTCATCCATAAAAAAAACTAGAGGCAGTATTTGCTTTATGGTTCGTAATGACACTCTGCCACTACGCCTATAAAAAAAAACACAAAACAATGTTTGCTATAATTTGCAGTTTTATTTGTATAAAATCAACATGAACTTAATAAATAATACATTCTATAATTTTATAATTTTAAATTATAAATTTAACTACACAAATAAAAACATTTAAAATATTTCATCTAAACGTTAGCGGTAAAAAGGTCTACTCAAACACTTATATTTTTTAAATTGTTATGGAGGTAAAGTTGAAAAATATTCATTCTGTTTTATTGGATTTATGGTGCGTTTTCGACTTTAATATGAGTTCCGACGAAATAATGAAATTAATATTAATTGTAATCGTAGGTGTTGGAATTGGCAGCGTAAGCAGAATTGATTTTAATAACTTGCTGCCTCTGCCGCCAAGTCAAAGACGAAGTATGTATATGGTTGCTTATGGCAATTTTATTATTTGAGAAGCTAAGAAAAATGGCTTACAGTTTATTAGAAACAGTTTTGTGGCATATTTTAAATGAATGTAACTACAAATTCGTCAACACTGTGGAAATTATACTTATTTACTCCATGCATAAAGCAACGATGTATGTGAAACATGATATCAACATGAAAGACTATGTAAACTTATGTGACGAAAACGACAGTCAGACGGATACAAGGCGAAAAAATCAAAGATACATGAAAATATACGGGTAGTAAAAATACACGACTCGTGTAAAACATACGCGTGATAATGATATAGGTACTCGTACGTGTTGGTTATATTTTGGGTGTAGTTTACTTTTAGTTTTTTCTATAAATAAAACTTGGGTTTCGTGGATTTTTTATTTTATTTATTTCATTGCATGTTTGAGAAAAGCACATACCTCGGCGGGAAATGGGGTTGCCCGCGCTCAGACCTAGCCGGCCGAGCGAAATAATGATTCTGCTTGGACTGGCATAAAATTTAATCTTAAGTAAAGAAGCCATCACATCACCTAAAAAAGGTGGTAAATATTTTTCCGATATCATTGTTATGGTCAAGTCCAAAGTAAGCTAGTGAGTACTATAAGTATATGTTAGGTATGAGGTTGGATTGCCAGTATATAAAAAAAGCTTCAAGCGAAGTAAAGTTAACTATGGTAATTGAATTCATTGATAAAGTGTTAATAGTTGTACATTATACATAAAAGTATTAAATAACTTTCACACTATTCACACTATCGCGCCTACTAAATACAAACATCATCACAAAACCTGGGTAGAAATATCAGAGGGTTAATTCCGTACAATATTTTCTCCTTCTCAAAATTAAAATTACGCACTGCTCCCAACAATGCATTAGATGTTAAAACACCATTTTTTTCTGTTCATTTACACAAAGGCGGCATTATTTAAAACGCAACATTTTCGCTTTGGCGGGAAACACTGCTCTCTTCGAAATGAAAACGGGACTGTTTATGTTTTCACGCAGTGATTAAAGTGAAGTGTCAAAAACAAAATGGCAAGATGGCGGGTGGGGTTCGCGCGCCAAAGCACAGATTAATAAATAGTTACTACGTAACAGATACCTCATTCCCAAACAAAAGCAAAAATACCTACGCTATAATAGCCTACAGAACCCTAATAATAATACCTGCTGCTCAGGACAAGAAGAAATGTACCATAATTACGCGCACAAAGAGTCGAGACTGTGTTGCCCGCCGTTCGAGTCACGTGCCAACGCGTCATCGTAAGAATGCGCTAGGGTTGTAGCTACCCTACCTATGATGATTATTGTAATAAAACGAATGTTGCGAATCAAATATGTTTTAGTTTTAATATAATGATTTATAATTTTTTCACTTCTCGGAATTCTCTGTTATTAAAATTTTATAAGTAGTTGAAAATATCCTAGATCGCGTAAATAATTTTAATAAATATTCAGGAGCAAAGCAACGGACAATCAACGGTTTTTAAAAGTTGTAATACGGTGCTACCAGGCCGATTAATTAATACGTCGTCAAAATTATTTAAAAATACTTTTTCTAACCCTTCAATATAATTATTAAACTTTCAGGTGGGAACTTTAAGCCCGCCATAAAAAGATGAATTTTTATTATAGGCTTTTTCCTTTGTTTTTTTTACTTTCTCACCCATCTACTGCACAATAATTACGTGGTTTCGGCATTTCGAAGCATAAGCGCGGGAAACGCGCGGTGCAATGCGGTGCGAGCGCTGAGGCGGGCGTTCGGCGGCCTTCTGTCGGTTGTATCGTCGACGATACGCCGAGCGGTAGGCATACAGCGCGTGGCCTTGAGCGTGTGACGGAGGCCTGGCCAAAGTGAGCAGATTGTGGCTTTGACGCGTCTCGATAGTGCGGATAGTGCCACACAAATTATAAATACGAGTAAGAACAGATATATTGTTACCGCAAAATTTAGATGGTTAAAACTTTCGTCCTTTGTTTTTGTAAAAGGCATTTTATTTTGTAATATCTATTTATTGGTATATTATATACTTATACCTTTATATCAAGTTTATTGGTGCTACATAGCTTAAGTAGGTAACTCATACGTTAGATATAAACACACTGAATGTATGTCACGACAGTGAAGACTTATAATTTAGTTATGTAGTGGCTTGAAGGCCGCGTTATCTTACACGTACAGGTATACGTTAGCTATCG
Organism: Cydia splendana; assembly: GCF_910591565.1. NCBI lineage: Eukaryota > Metazoa > Arthropoda > Insecta > Lepidoptera > Tortricidae > Cydia > Cydia splendana. The sequence continues at coordinate 4,539,874 of NC_085976.1, read as the reverse complement.
CTTACTTATGTACAGTCACCTGCAATAATATGTTACTCTTAAGGCCATAAAAATATGTGATACTCTCTTAGGGCTCTACAGGCTCTAAGAACGTGTCAGATATTTTTGCGGACGGTACATATGGTTTTGATTGGGAAAGAGCGAAAAATAGCAAACTAGTAAATACTTGTAAAATACATTGTTACATCTGTTTATAAAAATAAGGCATCCTAATATGTTCGTCTTTATTAAATTTGCTTTAGTTTATAATGTGAACTCGGAGAATGACGATAAATCGTTTGGGGCGTTTACAGAAATAAATATCGAAAACCCGATTCTCACAGATCCCGGTTTTGGGTTCTTTCAACTCAGATTAAGAATCACTAGCATATTCAATTCTGATGATAAAATAAAATGTTCCAAAAATTTGTATGAAAATTGTACATTCCACTACGTCACGCACATACAAGTGAAAAAAAATTTTCATACTAAAACGTGACGTAATGGAATCGACATTTTGGGACATCTTTTTTTAATGGTGGGATGGAGAATGCTGTCGATTCTGAGTAGAATGAGCCCAAGAACGTCCAGATGTGAAAGAATCAGGTTTTCAATATTTATTTCTGAAACCGCCCATTGCCGACTGTTGCTCTATACACATTTTTTTTATTATGTAGGTATACATGAAAAATATTTCTTACATACGGCAACGATACAAATTGATAAAAATAAAGTATAAAAAAACTTAAAATTAATAATATAAACTGTAAATCAACTTAAAATAATGGTCTATAAATATAGTACTTCAAATCGCTGGAGATGGGAAGTGTGCCCAGAAGGCCTTAAATCAATTACGGTTCAGACATCGATGTAATAATGCTGTGATTGCGAATTAAGTAAACAATAGTGGCAAACGAACGGAAACGGAAGCGGTCCGGACGCGTCGCTATCAGGTGTCGCTCACGGGTTTATGTTTCCGGTCGGACCGGCTAAAAATAGCGGAAATAGAAAGGGTTAACTGATTTCTGTTCGAAAAAAGTAAATGTTTTTCGGCGGTTTTAAATAAGTTATTGCTTCGCAAAGTGAGCAATATTCAACAATGATAAGTATGTAAAATGTTTAGCATTTGTTTGCAATTTTTACTTGGATATGGAAAAGTAAAGAAAATTTGTAATTCGGCTGTATTTTTTATATTATCATTTTAGAACTCCGCACCGATTTATTAAAAAAAAAACGAACCATCATTGTTTTATTTTGTAGAACAGATGATATAATTTTGTGCATAGCTAAAAATTAATTGGTTAGTTATTAAAGATTACTGAAAGGAGAACCAACCAATACTAAATTTAATATTACACGTAAACATTTACCTCAAGCTATTTAACGAAGAAAATTTGCCACCAACAACCCCGAGAATGTAATAAATAAAAAATAATAAGAAAACTTTCCCCATCACAGTACACAGGCGTCACGTCGAGAGATGGCAATTCAGCAATTTTTATACGATAATACAAACTGAAATCAACAAGTAGAAGCAAGCTTTATTTTAAAAGTACTAGGGTTGGATTTAGGTTGTAACTATGTTTGGGTTGATAATAATAGTTCTCGCAAACTCAAGGTAAATCATAAGATGCATCGGCTTTAACATTCACTTTCCTGAGCGTCGCCGCAGAGTTTGGAAAGAGCAATCACTCAGTGCGTAATCTCTTAGGATTTTCTCTGAAGCGAGTCCCCACCCTTGCGATAGATCTCTGCATTTTTTTGTTTTTTAAAGAGACTGCCTCTCGTAGATAAGGTGTGAACTCCCCTTTGGCGTCGAGTTTAGATGAGAATTAACGGTGAACGGATGCTGCTGCGAGCATCGATACCGGTGCATTGTAAACAAAGGACTCTTTTATTGGAAACTGTTGATTTAATGCCGCTTTAAATCAGATTTTATGGCGTTTCGACGAAAGGATATATTCGTACAGGATTTTAATAAGCTATTGATTTAAAGGAACACGGCGGACGATGTATAATTGATGTTGTTGAAGTTGAGCTACATAAGGTTCTTTATAACCTTTAAAAAAAGGAGAAGATTCTCGTCGAAACCATTTGTAATGCAACCAATGTGCATTGCCGCATCAGAAAGATGGGTTTAAACATGATGGCTTTGCTAATCCGCAAAATTATAACGTGCTAATCAATCAGTTCTAAACCGTTATACTAGTGTGTGTTTGGAACTCCCTCCCACTACCAAAAATAAATACATGAATAATTTTAACAAAAACATAGGCACATTTTAATTATTATGGGTTACGTTACGCAAAGTAACGCTTTATTCTATCAATTTTGGGAAAATTTATGTTTTAGGGTTAGGTAGGTACCTGTTTGATATTATGTTTAAAAAGGCGGTGTTACAAAACCCGTAAAACATTTTCTAAATACAATATGAAATTGTACTCATCCAGGTAGGTAAACTTGAGCACCATTCGATTAAAATAAACACAACCTCAGTCCCTGTCGTTAAATCCTTCTTACGCAACGAAACGTTTCGTTTTGACACGCAAGGTTGACTTGGATGCTGGGCTATAACCGCGAAAAACGAAGTTCGCAAATTGCGGGCATTTTTCTCTGTCACTCTAATTACGCCTTCATTGGAGTAAAAGAGAAAGATCCCCGCAATTTGCGAATTTCGGTTTTCGCGGTAGCCCCCCTGAATCCAGCTTAAATTCTACGTTATCTTGACTATCCACCTGTATAATCGTATTTCCGTCCGAGTTCATGATAAAGGCTCCTCATTTCTGTATCCATTCCGCCCAATCTCCCTCACTGAATAAGGCATTTCCAGTGGTCATTGTCGAAAAAACTTGCGGTAGCGACAGTACAATATAGAATATACATTTGCAGAAATGAGAATATAATCCGGGGATAGAGGAACGGTGGAAAGGCTTTGAGCCGAAGGTTGTGGAGCTGGCTGGAGATGTTATTGAGGTTGTATGTAAATAGGAGTCTGAAAAGAGGTAAATAATATGTCTTACCTTAGTTAAGTGGTATTGTGTTTCTGTAGCGGAATCGAGAAGGTAGCATCTTCTGTAGGCTTAGCACAGAAGCACCGTGACAGTAGGTAACTCGAGTCTTTTTCTAATTGTATTGATTCGAGAGGGATGGGTAATATAATTATCTCGTGGGCGAAATGTCTACTATCGCGGCACTCCTATGCTAAGCCTATGTATGATTAAAAAAATGCAATAACTGTGACAGGGATTTCTTATTTGTAGCCGTTATTTGGATAACTCAATTCGCAAATTTGTCAAAAAATGATGTGATTTGATAAAAGGCAAGATTTTATTTTTTCATCTACACGTATTTATTTAAAACTTGTTTCAAGATAAAATTATTATTTGTTCTTGTAAGCCTAGTTGCAAAAACGTTCATTAGATTAATTTTCGCCTTAAGACGAATATGGACGACCACCGCCCTTAAATCGCCTTTTCATACAAACATAGGTAGTCTAGTCCTCTCGGTCTTGCGATAGCTCTCGCCAGTCGCCATGGCCGAGGTTGAGCAGGTCTTGAGCAACTACGTCGTTTCAGCGGTACCTAGGACGTCCACTCGGGCGTCTCCCATTTTGTTGTCCCAAGTACCTGCGCTCTCTTCACGGCACGATCCTCTCCCATTCTCTCTAAGTGTCCGAGCCACCACTGAATTTAGCCGCTTTTGTCTCTCAATATTTCGCCACTATATCAGACCACATCCTTATTTCTATGGCAACAAAATTATATTACGATATTTGGCTGACTGCTGACTGTACATTTGCTTATTTTTATCAGGTCGCTCAATAATATCTGAACATGCACTTTAATCTACCTACATAACTTACTATCAACTTTGTATTTTTGGCCTATCTCAGCATTCTTAGCCCGTTCCCCGGAGGAATGGCAATGTTTGCCGAAGCCGTGAAAGTCAATCTGAATAATATAACTCAAAAATAAATTTAAAACAACAAAATACAAATTGATAATCATCATCATCATCTCAGCCATAAGACGTCCACTGCTGAACATAGGCCTCCCCCTTGGACCTCCATACGTGCCGGTTGGAAGCGACCCGCATCCAGCGTCTTCCGGCGACCTTAACAAGATCGTCTGTCCATCTTGTGGGTGGACGTCCTACGCTGCGCTTGCTAGTCCGTGGTCTCCACTCGAGCACTTTTCGACCCCATCGGCCATCTTCTCTGCGTGCAATGTGGCCTGCCCATTGCCACTTTAGCTTGCTAATCCGGTGGGCTATGTCGGTGACTTTAGTTCGTCTACGGATCTCCTCATTTCTGATTCGATCACGTAGAGAAACTCCGAGCATAGCCCTCTCCATAGCTCGTTGAGCGACTTTGAGTTTTGAGATGAGGCCGATAGTGAAAGACCACGTTTCGGAGCCGTAAGTCATCACTGGTAACACACATTGATTAAAGACTTTCGTCTTGAGGCACTGAGGTATGTCGGACGAAAAGACATTACGTAGTTTCCCGAACGCTGCCCAACCGAGTTGGATTCGGCGGTTGACCTCTTTCTCGAAGTTGGACCTACCTAATTGGACTACTTGTCCTAGGTAGATGTACGAGTCAACAACTTCGAGTACCGAGTTCCCAACAGAGACTGGGATGGGCACAACATTGGCATTTGACATAAGTTTCGTCTTGTCCATGTTCATTTTCAAGCCCACCCGTTGTGAAACTCGGTTGAGGTCATCGAGCATCATGCTGAGTTCCTCCATCGACTTTGCCATGACTACGATATCGTCGGCAAACCGAAGGTGAGTGATGTATTCGCCGTTGATGTTGATGCCAAGTCCTTCCCATTCCAGGAGCTTGAAGGCGTCTTCCATTACGGCAGTAAACAGTTTCGGAGAGATAACGTCTCCCTGCCTTACGCCTCTTCGCAATGGAATCGCCCTCGTGCTCTGCTCCTGTACTCGGACCGACATGGTGGCGTTACTATACAAACACTTCAACACTTCGATGTACCGATAGTCAATATGGCATCGCTGAAGAGACTCAAGCACCGCCCATGTTGCCACCGAATCGAAGGCTTTCTCATAGTCCACAAACGCTAAGCATAATGGCAAGTTATACTCTTCGGTCTTCTGTATAACTTGCCGCAGCGTATGGATGTGGTCTATGGTACTATAGCCTTTTCGGAAACCGGCTTGTTCGGGAGGCTGGAAGTCATCAAGTCTGTGTTCGAGACGGTTCGTGATGACCCTTGAAAACAGCTTATAGACATGGCTCAGAAGCGTGATGGGTCTGTAGTTCTTCAATAGGTTGTTATCACCTTTTTTGAAGAACAGCACCACCTCGCCTCTACTCCATGTTTCAGGCGTTATGCCCTCGGACAAGACGGAATTAAAGAGCTTCTGGAGGACTTTAAGTACCGGTGTTCCACCCGCTCTCAGAAGCTCTGAAGTGATTCCGTCTTTGCCCGGCGCCTTGTTGTTCTTAAGCTGCTTCAGGGCCATCCTAATCTCGTACAGACTGATGTCCGGGATATCTTCGGTATAATGTCGGGACAGCTTGGCTCTTGGATCTCCTACCAAGCTGTCAACGGGCTTTGCGATCGAAGTGTATAACTGTCCATAGAACCTCTCGATCTCACCTAAAACCTCCGCTTTGCTCGACGCTATGCTGCCATCTTCCCGTTTCAGCTTTGTCAGCTGGCTTTGCCCAATAGACTTGTCCTTTGCGAACACTTTGGAGCCTTGGTTTCGCTCAATAGTCTCTTTAATACGGTTAGTATTAAAGAGACGCAGATCATGTCGCAGGGACTTAGATATACGTCTATTGAGCTGCCTATATGACTCCGCGTCATCGGGAGACTGCAACTGTAGCGAGCGTCGTTCAGCCATGAGGTTCAAGGTTTGCTCGGTCAATTTCTGAGGTCTATCTTTACGGCGGGATCTAAAAAACTTAGACCCTACTGTGTGGACAGTTTCCACTAGCCCGTCGTTGATTTCGTCCACTGAAGCCAAGTTCTCTAGGCAAGCAAAGCGGTTAGAGAGCTCGAGTTGAAAGCTTTCGGGGTTTTGAACATAGGCTCGAGTAGGTCGGAGCGTAGACTTCATCAGGCTGGACCTTTCAAGTTTAATATTGATATTCAGTGTGCCTCTTACGATTCGGTGATCACTACCGGTCTTTACCCTGTTGATCACAGAGACATCACTGAATATCCGTTTCTTGTCGGTCATGATGAAGTCTATCTCGTTTCTCGTGGAACCGTCAGGACTCATCCAGGTCCATTTCCTGTGAGGCGGCTTCTGGAAGAAAGAGTTCATCATGAAGAGTTCCTCTCTCTCCAGAAAGTCGGCCAGCCTCTGACCCCTAGGGTTCCGTTGCCCATACCCAAATTGCCCCACTCTCAACTCATCCCCGCTTCTCTTGCCCAACTTTGCGTTGAAGTCCCCCATAACAACAGTAAAGTAGGTTTTAGAAGTATGTATGGTAATTGATAATTATAATATAGTAATTACTTTGATTGATAAGAATGATAAGCCATATATGACATAAATCACTCGTATGGGCTCTATAGACTAAGGTTGAGTTTGCCAGCACTTTTTATTTTACTTCGTGTAAAAAAACTCAGAAATACCTGTATACCAACATGACAAACATAATTTAGTTTACTTTAACTTACGGATTATTTGGTCTAATCTGTAGCACCGCCAAACGAAAGCAACCGAGAGTTGCCGAGAAATGGCCGATGTCGTAAAATGAAGATTGTTATGAAAATTTCTTTTCCTTATTGTAAATTAAATACGCATCGGAAGCGATAGTTTTTATGCTCTAGTTCTATTCCCATATGTAGATAATTGATTTGAACAGGTTTTTCTTATCATACGTGCGTCGTATTCGAGAAACGTGTCAAAAACGTCGTTTCGTCGTCGTGCTTCTTTAAGTAAATGTACGCACTTAAATTACCTACTGTCCAACTATGTTTACCACTACATTTTTGCAAATAAATATCTTTATCTTTATCTTTTTTATCTTTAAACCTTTTTAGAAATTTGTAAGGCGCCATCTCGCTTCTTTCCTCGTTTTTTATCCCGTTCTGGTTTTTCAATTTTATATATATGAATAAACTTTTGATTTTAGCTGGGAGCGTTGTTGGAAGATCTTAAAAAATAGCAAGCATACATTTTTTTAAACCTATTTCTATTGCACACTACGGGTATTATAATTTTGGTCCGCCTCTACGATTATAAAGATGTCCTCTCAGAGCTGTCTGTCCTCACAACATGGGAACGTTTATAAAAATGCTCGCATCATGCCCAAAGAAAGGACATTGTTGGGGTAAATCTCAGGTTTTTGTAGCGGTCACGGTCCCTTTGTGTCGGCATAATAAAGAAATTGTTACGTAAATTCTGGGGATTACCCTCGTTTTGATATTACTGTAGGTTATGCGGCTCTGCTAAGCTACTGTCGACTGATCTTTAAAAAAAAGCTTCGGGATTGCGATATAAAAGATTGGCGCTCTAACTTGTATTATGCATTTTTTATACAGATAAGAATAAGTCAATTATTGATAGGTATAATGCTTGTAGCCGCTCGAGAAAACTAAAACAACAAAATTGTATCGGTCAACTTTGCACTCATATTCCTGATTACAGATGTAGTGCGTGCATAATTATTTTCCATCGTATTTTCACAGAAACGTACGAACGTGTACACGTAGACTCGGTACAAAAAGTACTCAGGTTGACTGAAGTAGCATGACAAATGCGAACGTTTCCGAGAAAATACGAAGGAAAACAATTGTGCACTACATTTGTACGAAAAATGTCAATACGTTATTAATAAAGCCTTCTACGTACAAAGATTGTAGATATGAAAAGTTGTTAATACCGGCCTATAATTAAAGTGACATTATTCTTCAGCTGCCGCTCAGTACGTGATCGTTGTGTAAAAACAAGGGCATTTTTCCACGGCGCGTAATTACAAACAGATGACGATCGTCATTAGTGCGAGCCCGGCCACGAATTAGTTCAGCGTTAAACGATTTGAGCTAAATGAGTCACTTTATTGAGTTCGTCTGTGTTCAAATTTGATTTTATATCAGTTTATGACGTTATAGGAGAGCATATGCATACGTAGCATACATCAATGCTTCGGGAAGCGTATTAAGAAGAGTACCTTAAATAAAATGTATTCAGATCATCATCATCATTAACTTAAGAGTTATTCTCTTGTCGGTGGAGTATTACTCAGATTCATACTTAACATGTTCAAAGGAAGTGTTGTGTGCTCAAATAATTGATTTGTCTTTCATATTATTCGCCGCACCGTCTTATCGAGTAAAATATGATTGACGATTAGTAACTTTTTTCTTTATGAATGAAACTTTTTATGTCTAATGCATAATCCGATTCTTTTCCAGTAACAATATGCATATATGCTATTTTAAAACTACAACACAAATCAAGATAAAATATATTTTATTAAAAAAATATATAGAATGTACAGGACGCGCTGTTTCTATCCCAGCCCTGGGTACTGGAGAGCTTGATCAAAGTGATTCTTTCGGTTTTACAATTATTTCAGTTTTTCCTACTTTAAAACAAAAACTTTGCTATATCACAGACAGTCATTGAAATGAGTCAATTTTACACTTTATTGACTCGTCATTAGTGAATGCCGTGAATTAGCTCATAGTCGGAATTCCTGTACGATTTCATTGAGTTTGACTAACACCCGCGGTTCGAGAAATGTAATTACAAATTCATAACAGAATTATCGACACACGACACTTGATTTATGGGTAAAATGTATTCACATCGTGACGACAATATTTGCAGTTAGAATGAGGTGGATTATGGTAAAAGCGCTACTTTTGACAGCCTATTTCCATTAGTTGAGAGCCCATTTCTCACCTCTATTGCCTGGAATTAAAATTGAAATTGGCATGTATTCAACGTGTCCAGAAGTGGAACATTTACTTTATCTAGTCAGTCGATTGTATGCTGATGTGAAGATTCCAATGATGGTAATGATGATTTGATTTGTAGTTTAATAGCCAGTGTGTGCATTTCGTTACTACAAACCAAATGTTTGGAGTCACTATCGAGCTTAAACACTGTCCGAGCTTAGGCAGGATTGTCAGGACGCGGTGCGACTCGTTACGAATCGGTCCAAGCGACATCATACTCGTAGGCCAAACGATGTATGAAATGCGAAGCAATTTTTTGATATATTCGTTATGACACAGGTGTCATGCAAACCGCATCGTATTGCATATGTATAGGTCATCGTATTACAAAATTATATTAATCCTAGAGCGGACAAGATTGTTTCCTTTAATTACCAGCAGATATTTCTTCAAGTCATCATTACCGACAGCGCGATAAGCAATATGACCATAACTTGCAGACTAGTCTACTATTTATTTCTCAGTTCCTATTTTATTAGATGCCTATCTACAGTAAATTAAATCACAAGAACATAGAGATATCTACAGTAACACTTAGTAGGTAATAAAGTTTTGTTATGCCAGCATACCGAGCAGAAAATAATGTAACCGACAAGAATTCCCAATAAAAATCCACCATTTTGTGTGGCCGAGAGTGAGACTGGTCGACGAACAAAAGTAATTAATCGGTATTTTCTCTATTCACATGAGGCGGAGCTCAGCCGACGGGAAAGATAAAAGGATTTGCTCGGTGACTCGTATTGGTCTAGGTTATTATAACTATGTGTTTTATGATATTATTGCGTGATGATTAATTATAAAGATTTGTAGAATCGTGAGTAACTAACATACACATCATCTGCCTTGTTGAAGATCTAGGCCAAAAGTGGATCAGTAAGTAAATGAATCAGTTGAAATTAGTGTCCGAACGAAACCGCTGAAATTGAAACCGAAGATTCGGTTTTGTTTAGTCTCGGCTGAAACTGACCCTTTGGCCGAAACTCGTCGAAACCCAAACAGAATCTTCGGTCGGACACTACCGAAAATATAGTTTCGTCTCGGCCGAAAAAGGTTCGGCAATTTTAGGACGAAACCGAACCTTCGGCCGCAACATGATTTTTATACCGAAACCTGCCGAAACCGAACCTTCGGTCACACACTAGTTAAAATACAGATAGATTTGTTTTCTTTTGTTACATTCACAAAAATATTGCGTTGTATCTTTAATTACCATTATGGCCAAAATCTTATTTACTCTTATAAACAGTTGAGTTAGTAAAAAGGACACACTAAACATGTATTAATAGCTGTTTCTTAAACAAATTATGTTATGTTATATATGTTAGGTCTGTATTGCACGTTATCGTCTTTCCCACAATATCTAAATAGACAGGAGGCTAATCGTGGGTAAAGGTACAATAGCTGTATTTTACCAAAAAAAAAAGCTTAAAATAGCATTTATAAGGGGCCCCAAAATTCTATTGTAACGCCTACTTAACCTGTACATGTATATATAGTATCTAAATCATTGTTCCTTAAGCCCAAAAGCCTCCCCTTTTCTTTTCAATAAACTTTCACTAAAAGCATTTCTGAATATTCATGGCGGTGTCTGTTCTTTGCAGGTATTCAATTGGCACTCTGCGGCAACTAATTATGCGTTTTTTCCGGCCCCAGTCAGGTAAAATTTAGTTAAAATAGAAGTTCCTTTAGGACTTCTGACCGGTTCGTTTAGTTTTTATCAAGTCACTGTCTGCATAAATTAAAGTAGGTAACTGTGGGTTTTGGTTTGGACTATTAAGCCGCCGTGAGCTTAGGTCCTCTAAACGCTGCTTACTGAGCATTGAGTCAAATCATGAGTTAGATCAAAAATAAAATTAAACATTTTTAGAAGCAATTTTCATAACGAAATAATTTCAAGTAATTGTGTTATTTCAAGTAGTGTGTCTACTTGAAATAACGCAAATTAAAATATTTTCATATAAAGTAATTTAATTTGTTCTTAAAGTAGCAATTTTTATGTTAATTTGGTGAAAATATAGTTACAAAATTTTTCATGTTGCGTTTTAGACCAATGTTCGTGATTTTGTTTCTATCAAGCGAAAGTTGATTAATCAGGTTTCGCATCAATACAATTACATAGGTACTAGAAAAAGGCCACAAGATTGCTATCCACATTTATCGGCACCCGTTTAATCATCTAAAAAAGCGCTACGATTTTTCAAAAACTGCTGTCTGAACGCACTGCAACTGCACCTTAAGTTTGCAATCGAATCTTGTGAAACAAAGTGATGTAGACTGAAAGTTTGCCTAGTGGCAGACGGGCGGCATTATACAGTGGTCTGAGTGGCCTGTAGCAGTGAATTATTGTTACAATTAATTTCATTTCCGACCAGCCACGGTGCGGGCGTGTAACATTATCTCTTGTTAGTTGGCAGGCTGTCATGTGTCCTGCCTTAACCCTGTTAACCTGCGACCCCCTTTGCGGTACATATAATATTTTGTAAATTCATACTTGTCCCTCGAAATGGAAGATGAGGAGGGTTAGAGATAAATTATTGTTTCGCATTTGTCTCTTTTAATTAGGATTCGCGATGAATTCATCTAATAACTTTAGAATAAAATCGGGTGTCAAGTAATTTATGTGGAATGAGAATGTGAATTTTAATTTTGTTAATGTGTTATACCTAGTTAACTATACTAAATAAAATACTTTACTATAACAGTATGTTGTATAGTTAAGTTGGTATACACCGTGTTTTTTTTGATTTCCGTTAATTTCAAGGGTGCATACCTGAGCTTAAATCAAGTAACTTTCCCAAAGACATCGATATTCTAATTAACTCTATTTCGAAGATAATCAATATTTTATTTTTTCCCTATAAGGCCTCCACAAGCTTGTACACTTGCCTTAAGGCCGGTTTACATATTGATTAGTGTTTAGAATGAGTTCATACATTTGCTACTAAACTTAAGTAAAATCTCGGTCGATCGATGTTCGAATTGACATTGATATGTCACAGATTTCAATTGTTTGGTTTAGTTAAATGTAATGCCCGTGTTACAACAACGCTATATGCTACATTTAATTACTTTTTAATATTAATTTTTCTGAAAAAAAAAAGCAAAAAAATATTTTTTTTTTTTTCAAAATTAACTATGCCATTTAGTTTTCTTAAACGTACTTAACCATACCCCGAAGTTAACGGAATTCAATAAAAACACGGTGTATAGTCCAAATGCAGTGCACCTATCTACACCATAATATATGGGCTATTAAGTGCAGTACAGTCACCAGCAATAATATGTTACTCTTTAAAGGCAGCAAACATATGTGACACGCTCTTATGACTCTACAAATAAGATCGTGTCAGATATATTTGCGGCCTTCGTTGTGTAACATATTATTGCAGGTGACTGTACATACTGTTGCCGCGTAGAAAGCCCATATATTTTGTAGTTTGTTCCAGTAACCTTAAATTGAGAATCTGCAGTGAGTATTTATAAATATGCAACTCAATCGTAACAGGTAGGCATTTTAATTTCGAGTTAGATTTTTACACGACACTCAAAGTTTTCAAAATGAACTGGGTCGTGACTATTGCACTGTGACGTGTGAAAAACCCCAATCGACCAAACGAAACATTGCCTTTTTGTATGCAAATGTTTGTGACACGGCGAAAATCGAAAAAGCCCGATTTAAATTGTTAGTGTCCGCTATAGTGCTACTAGGCGCGATTGCACTTAACGTCGCGCTCGTTCCGGGTCGAATATTCTCTATCTTTTTACTAAGAGTAATGTGCCGTACCGACGGCTGGGAGGAACGTGCTGCAATGAGACCCGAGTGGCGTAGAGGGGTCCATATTGGGTTGCATACAAGTTTAGGTCATATCTTTGATGCGCATAACAACTTGTGTCATAATCATCATTGCGCATACAAATTAAAAGTCATATTATTATGTGTCATACATTTTTAGCCATAATATTTGATGACATACTCAGCAGTTGTCATATATTTTTTGTGCATATAGGTTTTGATTATAATGAATCAAATGTCATACCAGTTAAAAGCATAGTTATCGATACTTATAATGTTTCTACGTATAACGTTTTGCAGCATAATAATTTTCAACCATAATGGTTTACATAATTTTAGCCTCTCTACAACTCCTCGAAAAAAACCTTTTCCCTAATATCCGTCCAAATACTTAATTCGACGGAGCCCCGCTCACGCGGGGCTCCTATTTCTGCGTAATTTGCCCTTCGGGCATCTAAAGAAACCTAACGAACCTAACCTACCTATTATGATTAGTTTCTTTTATAAAACCGTTTCTCCTACTGGAGGGGGCTCCTCTCCTTCGATCTCCTCTTTTATACGGTCTTTGTGTGGTTACGATTATGACATTTATGACTAAAGTAATATTTGCTTCATAGGTTGCTCACAACCATACATATTTATTATTCATGCCTTGGTTACAAAAATTTTGAAACTTTTGAAACATTATGAAAAAAACAGGACCACTATAAATATATCACTTAAATTTTTATGTCTATATTAATACTATGCACTGCAATACTTCGAACGAAAAACAATTATGGATATCAAGCATATGACTTAAAATTGTATGCGAATTAAATTAATGACTATAAAAATTATGACAACTCATTTATGACAAAAACCCAGTTATGCTCAGGAATAATTCTGACTGAAGATTTTTATGACTTACAATTTTATGCATAAAGTGTTATGACAATTTAAAATATGACAAAAGTTGTTATGCGACCAGAGGGAGTCCCGGCGTAGAGACCTATGCGTGGGAGTGAAGAAGCACGACGAAGGTTGGCTGGAAAACCTGAGACAAAAAAGGCACAAGCATCATCGGCCTGGTCTCGGATCCAGAGCACAGAGGAACAAACACACATGCGACTTATGCGGCAAGAAGTGCCGTGCAGCGATAGGCTTGTATAGCCATAGCCGCCTATGGCTGAAATGCATTGGCCGTCTCAACCGCTCTTGACGCAGCGTTGCAACAATCATCCGTCAGGGATGCAGTGGCCATTGATGATGATGATGAGCAAAGTACCGCAGGGTATTATAAATATAAAATAAAATAAATAAATAAATAAATATTATAGGACATTTTTACACAAATTGACTAAGCCCCACGGTAAGCTCAAGAAGGCTTGTGTTGTGGGTACTCAGACAACGATATATATAATATATAAATACTTAAATACATAGAAAACAACCATGACTCAGGAACAAATATCTGTATCATCATACAAATAAATGCTCTTACCAGGATTCGAACCCGAGACCATCGGCTTCATAGGCAGGGTCACTACCGACTAGGCCAGACCGGTCGTCAAAACAAATCAAATTAAAAGTCAAGTCAAATTATCGATGACTCTTTTTGCAACAGTTGCACAGATATTAAACTTTTACTTAATAACCATCTCTAGATAAGCTTGTACTTAATCAAATATTAGTAGGTAATCATAATCACCTATGAGTTTTTATTGTACGTACAGATACATCTTCTTTTTGAAAGTTATTTAAAAATTATTATATGTAACAGTCTTAGGTAAAGCTCCCTTTTTATCAGATTTATTACGAGAATATATGTGACGTTTTCAATCAAAAGGTACCACATTGTCGGTTGTCGAGGTTGATTTCGAATGGATGCTATATGGAAATTTGCCTTCACTGTTAAAAATTATGTA